>NW_022987861.1:25000-93175 GCF_902827165.1 Trematomus bernacchii | reverse complement strand
AGGACAGACAGTGTGTGATAGTGTCTCTGTAGGAGGACATTATGTGATAGTGTCTCTGGTAGGAGGACATTAGGTGTATAGTGTCTCTGGTAGGAGGACATTATGTAATAGTGTCTCTGGTAGGAGGACATTATGTATAGTGTCTCTGGTAGGAGGACATTATGTGAATAGTGTCTCTGGTAGGAGGAACATTAGTAATAGTGTCTCTGGTAGGAGGACATTATGTAATAGTGTCTCTGGTAGGAGGACAGACAGTGTGTGATATTGTCTCTGGTAGGAGGACATTATGTATAGTGTCTCTGGTAGGAGGACATTATGTAATAGTGTCTCTGGTAGGAGGACAGACGTGTGTGTAGTGTCCTCTGGTAGGAGGACAGACATGTGGAATAGTGTCTCTGGTAGGAGACATTATGTATGTGTCTCTGGTAGGAGGACATTATGTAATAGTGTCTCTGGTAGGAGGACAGACGTGTGATAGTGTGTCTGGTAGGAGGACATTATGTGATAGTGTCTCTGGTAGGAGGACATTATGTAATAGTGTCTCTGGTAGGAGGACATTATGTAATAGTTTCTCTGTAGGAGGACAGACAGTGTGTGATAGTGTCTCTGGAGGACATTATGTGATAGTGTCTCTGGTAGGAGGACAGACAGTGTGTGATAGTGTCTCTGGTAGGAGGACAGACAGTGTGTGATAGTGTCTCTTGGTAGGAGACATTATGTGATAGTGTCTCTGGTAGGAGGACAGACAGTGTGTAATAGTGTCTCTGGTAGGAGGACATTATGTAATAGTGTCTCTGGTAGGAGGACATTATGTGATAGTGTCTCTGGTAGGAGGACAGACAGTGTGTAATAGTGTCTCTGGTAGGAGGACATTATGTAATAGTGTCTCTGGTAGGAGGACATTATGTAATAGTGTCTCTGGTAGGAGGACAGACAGTGTGTGATAGTGTCTCTGGTAGGAGGACATTATGTGATAGTGTCTCTGGTAGGAGGACATTATGTAATAGTTCCTGGTAGGAGGACATTATGTAATAGTGTCTCTGGTAGGAGGACAGACAGTGTGTGATAGTGTCTCTGGTAGGAGGACATTATGTAATAGTGCTCTGGTAGGAGGACAACAGTGTGTGATAGTGTCTCTGGTAGGAGGACATTATGATAGTGTCTCTGGTAGGAGGACATTATGTATAGTGTCTCTGGTAGGAGGACAATTAGTGTAGTGTCTCTGGTAGGAGGACATTATGTAAGTGTCTCTGGTAGGAGGACATTATGTAATGTCTCTGGTAGGAGGACAGACATGGTGTGATAGTGTCTCTGGTAGGAGGACATATGTAATAGTGTCTCTGGTAGGAGGACAGACAGTGTGATCGTGTCTCTGGTAGGAGGACAGACAGTGTGTCTAGTGTCTCTGGTAGAGGACATTATGTAATAGTGTCTCTGGTAGGAGGACATTATGTAATAGTGTCTCTGGTAGGAGGACAGACATGTGTGATAGTCTCTGGTAGGAGGACATTATGTATAGTGTCTCTGGTAGGAGGACATTATGTAATAGTGTCTCTGGTAGGAGGACATTATGTAATAGTGTCTCTGGTAGGAGACAGACAGTGTGTGATAGTGTCTCTGGTAGGAGGACATTATGTAATAGTGTCTCTGGTAGGAGGACAGACAGTGTGTGATAGTGTCTCTGGTAGGAGGACATTATGTAATAGTGTCTCTGGTAGGAGGACATTATGTGATAGTGTCTCTGGTAGGAGGACATTATGTGATAGTGTCTCTGGTAGGAGGACATTATGTAATAGTGTCTCTGGTAGGAGGACATTATGTATAGTGTCTCTGGTAGGAGGACAGACAGTGTGTGATAGTGTCTCTGGTAGGAGGACATTATGTAATAGTGTCTCTGGTAGGAGGACAGACAGTGTGTGATAGTGTCTCTGGTAGGAGGACAGACAGTGTGTAATAGTGTCTCTGGTAGGAGGACATTATGTGATAGTGTCTCTGGTAGGAGGACATTATGTGATAGTGTCTTTGGTAGGAGGACATTATGTGATAGTGTCTCTGGTAGGAGGACAGACATTATGTAATAGTGTCTCTGGTAGGAAGACAGACAGTGTGTGATAGAGTCTCTGGTAGGAGGACATTATGTGATAGTGTCTCTGGTAGGAGGACATTATGTGATAGTGTCTCTGGTAGGAGGACATTATGTGATAGTGTCTCTGGTAGGAGGACATTATGTAATAGTGTCTCTGGTAGGAGGACAGACAGTGTGTGATAGTGTCTCTGGTAGGAGGACATTATGTAATAGTGTCTCTGGTAGGAGGACAGACAGTGTGTAATAGTGTCTCTGGTAGGAGGACAGACAGTGTGTGATAGTGTCTCTGGTAGGAGGACAGACAGTGTGTAATAGTGTCTCTGGTAGGAGGACAGACAGTGTGTGATAGTGTCTCTGGTAGGAGGACCTTATGTAATAGTGTCTCTGGTAGGAGGACATTATGTGATAGTGTCTCTGGTAGGAGGACATTATGTAATAGTGTCTCTGGTAGGAGGACATTATGTAATAGTGTCTCTGGTAGGAGGACAGACAGTGTGTGATAGTGTCTCTGGTAGGAGGACATTATGTGATAGTGTCTCTGGTAGGAGGACATTATGTAATAGTGTCTCTGGTAGGAGGACATTATGTAATAGTGTCTCTGGTAGGAGGACAGACAGTGTGTGATAGTGTCTCTGGTAGGAGGACATTATGTAATAGTGTCTCTGGTAGGAGGACAGACAGTGTGTGATAGTGTCTCTGGTAGGAGGACATTATGTAATAGTGTCTCTGGTAGGAGGACATTATGTGATAGTGTCTCTGGTAGGAGGACATTATGTGATAGTGTCTCTGGTAGGAGGACATTATGTAATAGTGTCTCTGGTAGGAGGACATTATGTAATAGTGTCTCTGGTAGGAGGACAGACAGTGTGTGATAGTGTCTCTGGTAGGAGGACATTATGTAATAGTGTCTCTGTTAGGAGGACAGACAGTGTGTGATAGTGTCTCTGGTAGGAGGACAGACAGTGTGTGATAGTGTCTCTGGTAGGAGGACATTATGTAATAGTGTCTCTGGTAGGAGGACAGACAGTGTGTGATAGTGTCTCTGGTAGGAGGACATTATGTGATAGTGTCTCTGGTAGGAGGACATTATGTAATAGTGTCTCTGGTAGGAGGACATTATGTGATAGTGTCTCTGGTAGGAGGACATTATGTGATAGTGTCTCTGGTAGGAGGACAGACAGTGTGTGATAGTGTCTCTGGTAGGAGGACATTATGTGATAGTGTCTCTGGTAGGAGGACATTATGTGATAGTGTCTCTGGTAGGAGGACTTATGTGATAGTGTCCTCTGGTAGGAGGACAGACAGTGTGTGATAGTGTCTCTGGTAGGGGGACAGACAGTGTGTGATAGTGTCTCTGGTAGGAGGACAGACAGTGTGTGATAGTGTCTCTGGTAGGAGGACAGACAGTGTGTGATAGTGTCTCTGGTAGGAGGACATTATGTGATAGTGTCTCTGGTAGGAGGACATTATGTGATAGTGTCTCTGGTAGGAGGACATTATGTGATAGTGTCTCTGGTAGGAGGACAGACAGTGTGTGATAGTGTCTCTGGTAGGAGGACATTATGTAATAGTGTCTCTGGTAGGAGGACAGACAGTGTGTGATAGTGTCTCTGGTAGGAGGACAGACAGTGTGTGATAGTGTCTCTGGTAGGAGGACATTATGTGATAGTGTCTCTGGAAGGAGGACATTATGTGATAGTGTCTCTGGTAGGAGGACAGACAGTGTGTGATAGTGTCTCTTGTAGGAGGACATTATGTGATAGTGTCTCTGGTAGGAGGCCAGACATTATGTGATAGTGTCTCTGGTAGGAGGACATTATGTGATAGTGTCTCTGGTAGGAGGACATTATGTGATAGTGTCTCTGGTAGGAGGACAGACAGTGTGTGATAGTGTCTCTGGTAGGAGGACATTATGTAATAGTGTCTCTGGTAGGAGGACAGACAGTGTGTGATAGTGTCTCTGGTAGGAGGACATTATGTAATAGTGTCTCTGGTAGGAGGACAGACAGTGTGTGATAGTGTCTCTGGTAGGAGGACAGACAGTGTGTGATAGTGTCTCTGGTAGGAGGACAGACAGTGTGTGATAGTGTCTCTGGTAGGAGGACATTATGTAATAGTGTCTCTGGTAGGAGGACAGACAGTGTGTGATAGTGTCTCTGGTAGGAGGACAGACAGTGTGTGATAGTGTCTCTGGTAGGAGGACATTATGTGTAGGAGCCAAAAACGTTGATTTATTATTTCTATTATTTAATCATTTAATGTATGTAATGGAGTATAATTGTTTGGTGTCATTTGATTGGGATCCGCAGCCACGGTGGAGCGGAGCGGCTGATTGGTGCTGCGATTGCCTCAGCTGGTTAAAAGAGTCCTGCTGATTACACTCTGGGTGCTATTTTGGTTGTGAAGCCACACGGTTTTTTGACCGCTGCATTGCACTGCAGAGAAGATATGATTTGTTTATTTAAGTGAAGAAAACTGTTTCAATATCGTCTGGTAAGATACCTTCATTTGTGTTTGAAGAAGAGAACGAACATGGAAATAAATGTACCAAAAACGAACAATATATCTCTGAGTGATGTGTGAGCGCGTCGGCCAGGCGCTAAAACCAAAGAGCAGAAAAGAGCTTAAAGGTGGAAAGATGGCTCTTATATTCGTCAAAAAACCCAGCTTGATGAGCGCTGGTCCGTGGAAATATTTGTTTTGAAAACAAGAACTCAGAACTCATAACAGTGTGTGAAACACTCGCCTTCGTTTTACTACGGCTTCTACTTCCTGGATCGACGGTGTGTGAAATGTGAATGACTGAAGGCAACAATCACTCCTCCTCCAACTACGTATGTAACGCGTCACTGCTGTGGAGCGTTCAAGGACTGTTGGAAACGTCTCAACTCGCGGCAAACGGTACAAAACGCAATGGAAATCAAGGCAAGACAATGAAAGTCCATAAACAATGAAGTAAAATTCAAAAGGAATAAATGTGTCGTCTTGAACAAAAATGGCAGACTTGGAAAGCTTGGAAAGTGACATTGACTGTGTGTATATGGAAAGGCTCAAACGACTGAAATTATCAAGGAGTGCAAAATTGGGTGCATTGACAAGGAAAAGAAATGAAATCAGACAATTAATGGAAAATGTCTGCAATGTGGAACTGGTTAAGTCGAAAATGGAAAATGAGTTTACACAACTACACAAGGAAATGGAACAGTTAAATGATTCTGTTCAAGCTTTAATGTCCACAGAGGAGGAGAAAGAGGTGGAAAAGGATCAGGATGAATGGTACAACCCCAAAGCAGCTGCCTTGGAAGAGTTTACTCAGGAGGTCTTAAACTGGATCGCTGATGCTCCTGTGTCCAATGTGGTCAAGACCAAAATAAAAGGACATATGAGTGTTGCACCTCAGGACAGTATTTCAAACATAACGAGTGTTCATTCACAAAGTTCAAGGAGATCTTCTCGGTCTTCTATCACATCTGCTAAAATAAAATTGGAAAGTCGAAATGCAGAATTGTTAGCACGAGCTGCTCGGCTGACTCAGAAGCAAGCACTGGAAAGGGAGGAAGCTGGTTTGAAGGCAAGAAAGGAACAGCTGGAACTTGAAACAGATATTGCAGCAAACACTGCGAAATTAAGTGTAATCAAAGGAATGGAGGATTCTCATGCAGGCATGTACCAAGCAGGAGACAGAATGAATGAATATTGGGATAACTCAGAGCAAGAAAATGCTCATTTGAATGCCAACAAGCAGAAACCAAACATCAATAAAACTGCAAATGCCGTTAATAGTGAAACACAATTCATACCACAACGTCCCGAAAGTTCAACTTCATCCAGCACGTCTTCTAGCAAGTTGCACAACCAAAATAGCACCCAGAGTGTAATCAGCAGGACTCTTTTAACCAGCTGAGGCAATCGCAGCACCAATCAGCCGCTCCGCTCCACCGTGGCTGCGGATCCCAATCAAATGACACCAAACAATTATACTCCATTACATACATTAAATGATTAAATAATAGAAATAATAAATCAACGTTTTTGGCTCCTACACTCCGGCCCCTAATTGTTATGGAATCACACATGACAATTACTAATAAACATAAAATGGAGAGCCAATACAAAACATTTGTTTGTTAACAACTATAATTCATATGAAGTCCACTGCAATATAGTGTCCATCTTCGGGGCTTCTGACCCTTAGTGGGGTGAATGTGTATTAACACATGAATCCGTGTGTGTAAATGTGCTTGTGTGGTGCAAGAGGGGAAGGGGGCTAGAGCTCGTTTTGGGACTCGACCAGCAGTACCAGCTTCGTGATGGGTCGACGGAGTGTGCTGGTTTTTGACTGTACTTCCACTTGTCGTACAAAACCTCTCGAGTCTGGCAAGACTTGCGTTATTCGTCCCATGAGCCAGGAATTTCTTGGAGCATTTTCGTCGACGATAAGGACAATGTCCCCGGTTGCAAAATTCCTCCTTTTCCTGTTCCACTTTTGCCTTATTTGGAGTTCCGGTAGGTATTCTTTGGTCCATCGCTTCCAAAATAAGTTGGCCATGTACTGAATTTGGCGCCATCTTCTCTTCCCGTGGCAGTCGCTCGGATTGAAGACACCAGGCGGAAGAAATGGTTTTGATTTGAGCAGCAAAAGGTGATTTGGAGTGAGGGGCTCTAAATCTCCAGGGTCGTTGGAAACAGTCGTTATGGGTCGATCATTTATGATCGCCTCTACTTCGCAGAAAAGTGTGGCAAGTCCTTCCTCGTCAAGCTTTTGTTCTTGCGTGAGGGCACTGAGAATGCGTCTGACGGTTCTGATTTGTCTTTCCCAGATTCCTCCGTGGTGGGAGCCTGCTGGTGGGTTAAATATCCAGTTTATTTCCTCTTTAAGAAGCTTGTTCTGAATTTGTGTGTGGTTTAACTCTTGTATTGCTTCTTTTAGTTCACGTTCAGCTCTAACCAAGTTGGTTCCGTTGTCTGACCTCATGACCTTGACAGGGCCTCTTCTTGCAATGAATCTCCTGATGGCATTAATGCAAGAGTCAGAGTTGAGACTGTGCGCAAGTTCGAGGTGAACTGCTCTGATGTTTAGACAGGTAAAAATTACACCGTATCTTTTAACTGTGGCTCTTCTCTGTTTCAACTCAAATGGGCCAAAGAAATCCACACCCACATTTGTGAAGGGCGGATCATCAGGGGTAACTCTTTCTTCCGGCAAGTCTGCCATGAATTGCTGACTTTTTACACCACTGAGTTTCCTGCAGGTTACACATTTAGAGAGGATTTTTCGGATGGCAGAATTTCCTCCAGGAATCCAATATTTCTGCCTTAAACGTGACAGAGTATGAGTCCTTCCACTGTGCCCTATGTTCTCATGGACATGTCTGATGAGGAGTTGAGTCACATGATTGTTTGCAGGTAAGATAATTGGGCTTTTGGCTTCGGCTGGCATTGCGGATTTCGCTAACCTTCCGCCAACTTTTACCAAGTTGTTCTGAAGAAAGGGTGCTAGTTTGTGAAGATGACTGCTCCTTTTTACTGCAAGTCCTTTCTTTAGCGCAGTTATCTCATCCTTAAATGAAGCGGACTGACAAAACTGAATTATGGCAGCTTCCGCTTCCTCCAAGTTTTCAACAGTGAGAGGTCCTTTTTCATGTTTTGCTCTCTTTTCCTTCAAATCCATTTTTGGCCTCGCCATCAGAGCGGATTTTATGCGTAGCATCCAGGCCACAGCTTTTTTCAGGCGATGCCAGTGGGAATAGTAAGTGAGCAACTTGTTCACTGTAACAGAGCTTTCTTCCAGGGGGGTGACACTTACTGCAAAAACTTTCACTTCAGGATCGCTGGCTGTTAGAGTCAAATCTGGAGATTTAGGCCATTGATGCTCAGGGAGACTGAGGAACTCTGGTCCCCTTAACCAGGTTTCATCTCTCAGAAAGCGACTTACAGAGATTCCCCTTGAAACACAGTCAGCTGGATTCAGGCAACCATTAACATACCTCCATTGGGAAGTCTCTGAAGCAGATCGAATGACTGTGACTCTGTTGGCAACGAAGGTGTGGAATCTTGTTGTTTCATTTTGTATGTACTTCAGCACAGACGTGCTGTCAGTCCAAAACACGGATGGCTGGAGTTTAAGCTCTAACTCTTCCTGCAACATTCGGTCCATCCGGACGGCTACAGTGGCAGCGGTAAGCTCCAACCTTGGGATGGTCACAGGTTTGAGTGGAACTACTCTGGCCTTACCCATGATAAAGGAACAATGAACTGCGTTTGCTTTGTTCATTAGGCGAAGGTAAGACACCGTTCCGTAACCACTTTCACTAGCATCTCCAAAGTGGTGAAGCTGAGCTGAGACTGGATCTCCAAAGTTGAGTGGTGTGATGCATCTTTTGACTTTGAAGTCTCTCAGTAATTGCAAGTGGTGTAGCCAGCTCAACCACTGTTCCTTACATTCTTCAGGAATATTTTCATCCCATCCTAGCCTTATTCCTGTTAATTTTTGCAAGATTTGCTTTGCAGGGAGGATCACAGGGGACAACATACCCAGCGGATCAAATATAGAGCTCACGACTGACAGAATACCTCTCCTGGTAAGTGGTTTATCCTGAGGATTGAATTTGAAATGGAATGAGTCCGTTTCAGTGCACCACTGAACTCCGAGAGCTCTTTCAACAGGCAGGGTACTTTTATCCAGATCCAGATCCTTGATTTCCTTTGATCTACTTTCCTCAGGTATTGTTTGTAGTAGAGCTCTGCTGTTGCTTACCCATTTGTTTAACTTAAAACCACCCTTACTGCACAGGGTTTTAAGTTCGTGAGCGATTATCACTGCCTTCCTCTCGTCTTCCATTGATTTTAGGCAATCGTCCACATAAAAATTTCTTAGCATCGAAGAGACTGCCTCTGGGCTAAAGTCATCCACATTGTCTCTTGCACACTGTTGTAGGGCAAAGTTGGCGCAACTAGGCGAGGAGGTTGCTCCAAAGATGTGTACAACCATTTGGTACTCTTCTAGCTCACTACTGAGATCTCCATCGGGCCACCACAAGAATGTGAGAAGATCCGAGTCTTCCTCTGGCACCTTGACCTGATGGAACATGGCTTCAATATCTGCCATGAATGCAATGTTCTTCTGCCGGAATCTTGTAAGGACACCAATAAGACTGTTGGTTAAATCTGGGCCTTGGAGAAGACGTGCATTCAGAGATGTGCCCTGGTAAGTTGCACCGCAAATCAAAAACCACCCTCAATTTACGCTTTTTTTGGATGATACACGCCATGGTGTGGAATATACCAGCTCCTTTTGCTTTGAATTGCCTTGTCTTTTTGTTCAGGTGTCATTCTTATGGCAAAACCTTTATCAACAACATCCGCCATGAACTCTTTGTACTCCTTGTAGAATTTGTTGTTTTGTTGGAATTTTCTTTTTAGGTTCAAAGCTCTTTGTTCAGCAACACGTCTATTATTGGGAAAATCAAGTCCTTTTTCCTTTAATGGCAACCCAATACTGTAGTGTCCGTCTACCAACTTGACAGAATTAGAGACACTTTCCATGAACTTGTGATCCTCTCTTGACATTTCCAGACGCTCCTTGTGTTGATGTTCTGGAAAGTCAAGCTTCACTTGCTGCTTCAACAATTCCTCGATTTCCACAACAGAAATTCTGTTTGCTGTAACGACTGGTTTAATCCAACGAGTCGTATCTGACCTTCCTAGAGGTCCATTTATTGTCCAACCTAAAATGGTCTTAACAGCGTACGGGCCATTCCCTTGGCTGTTTATGACTTTGCATGGCTCTAGAGCTTTTGGCACGTTGCACCCGATCAGCAAGCCAACCTCTGCATCAATTTGTGGTAGATTGACCTCTTTCAGGTATTCCCATTGTTCCACGTCCTCCTGAGAAGGAATATTTGCCTTTCGTACTGGTATTTTGTTTTGGGAATAAACAGGTGGAAGTGCTACATACTGGTTACTTTCAAGACCACATATTTCAAGGTCACATGCAACAGATGTTTTAGCTGACTCCTCTCTATTCATTGTTCGTAGGAGTATCTCTGTGTTGCGTCCAGTCACTTGAAGCTGCTGTAGAATGGACTCTGTGCAAAAGGTAGCCGTACTACCTGGGTCCAGAAAGGCGTATGTTGTTATGATGGTATTACCCTTTTTTGTTTTCACCTTCACAGGAACGATAGCCAGGGTGCCTTCAGGCTCACCGGCCCCAATATCCTCCTCCCGTGAATCATCTTTATCCATATCCACTAAAGCATTTGCAACAGTCTTTACCTTTCCTTTGCTCGACTCTATATTACTGAAATGCAAAAGAGTGGGGTGTGTGAGATTGCACTCTTTGCAGGTATGTCTTTGTTTGCATCCTTTACTCATGTGGCCCTTTTCCAAACATCCAAAGCAAAGTCCTTTGCCTCTGAGGAATTCCAACTTCTCTTTGTGGGTGTTTTTGAGAATCTGATTGCAAGCAGAAAGATGATGTTCTCCTTTACAGTAGATGCATCGGTTTGATTGGGATGTGTCACTGTGTCGGTTACTGTTTTCTTTCTGAGGTATTGGGGACACACTAGTGGCGAAACCACTTTTATATAACTCTGGAGATCTCGGTTTGAACTTTGTGTTGGGAGTAGCAGGAACGAATGTGTAGCTTGTTTTAGCTGATGTATTTGGAATTTCCTTTAAGTTTCCAAACACTGGATGAGAAAGGATTCTAGCATGATGGTCGACAAACTTCACTAGATCTTTAAACTGAACTCTTCTGTTGTTTCTATCTTGTATATCGCAAGCTTTAGCCCTCCAGTTTTCTCTCAGCTTATATGGGAGTTTAGAAAGAACAGCTCGCATGTTGATTGGGTGATCCATTTCCTCCATGTATTCCACACTATCCATTGTATTGAGACATCCATTAAGAAACACGGCAAAGGTTTTTAAAGATTGTGGATCCTCAGGTTTAATAGATGGCCAATTGAGAGCCTTGTCGATGTAGGCTGTCGCGATAAGATATTCATCTCCATAATGATGCTTCAACAACCTTTTCGCTTCCATGTATCCTTTGTCAGATTGCATATATTGGCAACTGCGCACAAGCTCTCTTGGTTGGCCAATAGTGCATTGCTCCAAAAAGTAAAGCCTGTCCTTACTGATTTCTGTTTTCTCTTCAATACCATGCTCAAATGCTCTTATGAAGGACCGATAATCCAAAGGGTTTCCGTTGAAGGTAGGAATGTTGAGCGGGGGTAATGAAGAAAGTTTCTGTTGCTTTACCATTGTTTCTGTTATTATGGTCTGTTTTTCCATGATGCTTATTAAGTTATTCATATTGCCCTCTCCCGTGCTAGAAGACGTGCTGGATGAAGTTGAACTTTCGGGACGTTGTGGTATGAATTGTGTTTCACTATTAACGGCATTTGCAGTTTTATTGATGTTTGGTTTCTGCTTGTTGGCATTCAAATGAGCATTTTCTTGCTCTGAGTTATCCCAATATTCATTCATTCTGTCTCCTGCTTGGTACATGCCTGCATGAGAATCCTCCATTCCTTTGATTACACTTAATTTCGCAGTGTTTGCTGCAATATCTGTTTCAAGTTCCAGCTGTTCCTTTCTTGCCTTCAAACCAGCTTCCTCCCTTTCCAGTGCTTGCTTCTGAGTCAGCCGAGCAGCTCGTGCTAACAATTCTGCATTTCGACTTTCCAATTTTATTTTAGCAGATGTGATAGAAGACCGAGAAGATCTCCTTGAACTTTGTGAATGAACACTCGTTATGTTTGAAATACTGTCCTGAGGTGCAACACTCATATGTCCTTTTATTTTGGTCTTGACCACATTGGACACAGGAGCATCAGCGATCCAGTTTAAGACCTCCTGAGTAAACTCTTCCAAGGCAGCTGCTTTGGGGTTGTACCATTCATCCTGATCCTTTTCCACCTCTTTCTCCTCCTCTGTGGACATTAAAGCTTGAACAGAATCATTTAACTGTTCCATTTCCTTGTGTAGTTGTGTAAACTCATTTTCCATTTTCGACTTAACCAGTTCCACATTGCAGACATTTTCCATTAATTGTCTGATTTCATTTCTTTTCCTTGTCAATGCACCCAATTTTGCACTCCTTGATAATTTCAGTCGTTTGAGCCTTTCCATATACACACAGTCAATGTCACTTTCCAAGCTTTCCAAGTCTGCTGCCATTTTTGTTCAAGACGACACATTTATTCCTTTTGAATTTTACTTCATTGTTTATGGACTTTCATTGTCTTGCCTTGATTTCCATTGCGTTTTGTACCGTTTGCCGCGAGTTGAGACGTTTCCAACAGTCCTTGAACGCTCCACAGCAGTGACGCGTTACATACGTAGTTGGAGGAGGAGTGATTGTTGCCTTCAGTCATTCACATTTCACACACCGTCGATCCAGGAAGTAGAAGCCGTAGTAAAACGAAGGCGAGTGTTTCACACACTGTTATGAGTTCTGAGTTCTTGTTTTCAAAACAAATATTTCCACGGACCAGCGCTCATCAAGCTGGGTTTTTTGACGAATATAAGAGCCATCTTTCCACCTTTAAGCTCTTTTCTGCTCTTTGGTTTTAGCGCCTGGCCGACGCGCTCACACATCACTCAGAGATATATTGTTCGTTTTTGGTACATTTATTTCCATGTTCGTTCTCTTCTTCAAACACAAATGAAGGTATCTTACCAGACGATATTGAAACAGTTTTCTTCACTTTGACATTCAGAGCACTGGGCAGAAATCACATCGCGTCAACACCCCCCATGGGCCTTCGCGATGCGATTTCTGCCCAGTGCTCTGAATGTCAAAGTGAAGAAAACTGTTTCAATATCGTCTGGTAAGATACCTTCATTTGTGTTTGAAGAAGAGAACGAACATGGAAATAAATGTACCAAAAACGAACAATATATCTCTGAGTGATGTGTGAGCGCGTCGGCCAGGCGCTAAAACCAAAGAGCAGAAAAGAGCTTAAAGGTGGAAAGATGGCTCTTATATTCGTCAAAAAACCCAGCTTGATGAGCGCTGGTCCGTGGAAATATTTGTTTTGAAAACAAGAACTCAGAACTCATAACAGTGTGTGAAACACTCGCCTTCGTTTTACTACGGCTTCTACTTCCTGGATCGACGGTGTGTGAAATGTGAATGACTGAAGGCAACAATCACTCCTCCTCCAACTACGTATGTAACGCGTCACTGCTGTGGAGCGTTCAAGGACTGTTGGAAACGTCTCAACTCGCGGCAAACGGTACAAAACGCAATGGAAATCAAGGCAAGACAATGAAAGTCCATAAACAATGAAGTAAAATTCAAAAGGAATAAATGTGTCGTCTTGAAGGATATTGGGCAAGTGATAGTGTCTCTGGAAGGAGGACATTATGTGATAGTGTCTCTGGTAGGAGGACAGACAGTGTGTGATAGTGTCTCTGGTAGGAGGACAGACAGTGTGTGATAGTGTCTCTGGTAGGAGGACAGACAGTGTGTGATAGTGTCTCTGGTAGGAGGACAGACAGTGTGTGATAGTGTCTCTGGAAGGAGGACAGACAGTGTGTGATAGTGTCTCTGGAAGGAGGACAGACAGTGTGTGATAGCGTCTCTGGTAGGAGGACAGACAGTGTGTGATAGTGTCTCTGGTAGGAGGACAGACAGTGTGTGATAGTGTCTCTGGAAGGAGGACAGACAGTGTGTGATAGTGTCCTCTGGTAGGAGGACAGACAGTGTGTGATAGTGTCTCTGGTAGGAGGACAGACAGTGTGTGATAGTGTCTCTGGTAGGAGGACAGACAGTGTGTGATAGTGTCTCTGGAAGGAGGACAGACAGTGTGTGATAGTGTCTCTGGTAGGAGGACAGACAGTGTGTGATAGTGTCTCTGGTAGGAGGACAGACAGTGTGTGATAGTGTCTCTGGAAGGAGGACAGACAGTGTGTGATAGTGTCTCTGGTAGGAGGACAGACAGTGTGTGATAGTGTCTCTGGTAGGAGGACAGACAGTGTGTGATAGTGTCTCTGGTAGGAGGACAGACAGTGTGTGATAGTGTCTCTGGTAGGAGGACAGACAGTGTGTGATAGTGTCTCTGGTAGGAGGACAGACAGTGTGTGATAGTGTCTCTGGTAGGAGGACATTATGTGATAGTGTCTCTGGTAGGAGGACAGACAGTGTGTAATAGTGTCTCTGGTAGGAGGACAGACAGTGTGTGATAGTGTCTCTGGTAGGAGGACAGACAGTGTGTGATAGTGTCTCTGGTAGGAGGACATTATGTAATAGTGTCTCTGGTAGGAGGACAGACAGTGTGTGATAGTGTCTCTGGTAGGAGGACAGACAGTGTGTGATAGTGTCTCTGGTAGGAGGACAGACAGTGTGTGATAGTGTCTCTGGTAGGAGGACAGACAGTGTGTGATAGTGTCTCTGGTAGGAGGACAGACAGTGTGTGATAGTGTCTCTGGTAGGAGGACATTATGTGATAGTGTCTCTGGTAGGAGGACAGACAGTGTGTAATAGTGTCTCTGGTAGGAGGACAGACAGTGTGTGATAGTGTCTCTGGTAGGAGGACAGACAGTGTTTGATAGTGTCTCTGGTAGGAGGACATTATGTAATAGTGTCTCTGGTAGGAGGACAGACAGTGTGTGATAGTGTCTCTGGTAGGAGGACAGACAGTGTGTGATAGTGTCTCTGGTAGGAGGACAGACAGTGTGTGATAGTGTCTCTGGTAGGAGGACATTATGTAATAGTGTCCTCTGGTAGGAGGACAGACAGTGTGAGATAGTGTCTCTGGTAGGAGGACAGACAGTGTGTGATAGTGTCTCTGGTAGGAGGACATTATGTGATAGTGTCTCTGGTAGGAGGACAGACAGTGTGTGATAGTGTCTCTGGTAGGAGGACATTATGTGATAGTGTCTCTGGTAGGAGGACATTATGTGATAGTGTCTCTGGTAGGAGGACATTATGTGATAGTGTCTCTGGTAGGAGGACAGACAGTGTGTGATAGTGTCTCTGGTAGGAGGACATTATGTGATAGTGTCTCTGGTAGGAGGACATTATGTGATAGTGTCTCTGGTAGGAGGACATTATGTGATAGTGTCTCTGGTAGGAGGACAGACAGTGTGTGATAGTGTCTCTGGTAGGAGGACACACAGTGTGTAATAGTGTCTCTGGTAGGAGGACATTATGTAATAGTGTCTCTGGTAGGAGGACAGAGAGTGTGTGATAGTGTCTCTGGTAGGAGGACAGACAGTGTGTAATAGTGTCTCTGCTAGGAGGACATTATGTAATAGTGTCTCTGGTAGGAGGACAGACAGTGTGTGATAGTGTCTCTGGTAGGAGGACATTATGTGATAGTGTCTCTGGTAGGAGGACATTATGTGATAGTGTCTCTGGTAGGAGGACATTATGTAATAGTGTCTCTGGTAGGAGGACATTATGTGATAGTGTCTCTGGTAGGAGGACAGACAGTGTGTGATAGTGTCTCTGGTAGGAGGACATTATGTGATAGTGTCTCTGGTAGGAGGACATTATGTGATAGTGTCTCTGGTAGGAGGACAGACATTATGTAATAGTGTCTCTGGTAGGAGGACAGACAGTGTGTGATAGTGTCTCTGGTAGGAGGACAGACAGTGTGTGATAGTGTCTCTGGTAGGAGGACAGACAGTGTGTGATAGTGTCTCTGGTAGGAGGACATTATGTAATAGTGTCTCTGGTAGGAGGACATTATGTGATAGTGTCTCTGGTAGGAGGACATTATGTAATAGTGTCTCTGGTAGGAGGACATTATGTAATAGTGTCTCTGGTAGGAGGACAGACAGTGTGTGATAGTGTCTCTGGTAGGAGGACATTATGTAATAGTGTCTCTGGTAGGAGGACAGACAGTGTGTGATAGTGTCTCTGGTAGGAGGACATTATGTGATAGTGTCTCTGGTAGGAGGACATTATGTAATAGTGTCTCTGGTAGGAGGACATTATGTGATAGTGTCTCTGGTAGGAGGACATTATGTGATAGTGTCTCTGGTAGGAGGACAGACAGTGTGTGATAGTGTCTCTGGTAGGAGGACATTATGTGATAGTGTCTCTGGTAGGAGGACATTATGTGATAGTGTCTCTGGTAGGAGGACATTATGTGATAGTGTCTCTGGTAGGAGGACATTATGTGATAGTGTCTCTGGTAGGAGGACATTATGTAATAGTGTCTCTGGTAGGAGGACATTATGTGATAGTGTCTCTGGTAGGAGGACATTATGTAATAGTGTCTCTGGTAGGAGGACAGACAGTGTGTGATAGTGTCTCTGGTAGGAGGACATTATGTAATAGTGTCTCTGGTAGGAGGACAGACAGTGTGTGATAGTGTCTCTGGTAGGACGACATTATGTGATAGTGTCTCTGGTAGGAGGACATTATGTAATAGTGTCTCTGGTAGGAGGACATTATGTGATAGTGTCTCTGGTAGGAGGACATTATGTGATAGTGTCTCTGGTAGGAGGACATTATGTGATAGTGTCTCTGGTAGGAGGACATTATGTGATAGTGTCTCTGGTAGGAGGACAGACAGTGTGTGATAGTTTCTCTGGTAGGAGGACAGACAGTGTGTAATAGTGTCTCTGGTAGGAGGACATTATGTGATAGTGTCTCTGGTAGGAGGACATTATGTGATAGTGTCTCTGGTAGGAGGACATTATGTGATAGTGTCTCTGGTAGGAGGACATTATGTAATAGTGTCTCTGGTAGGAGGACACACAGTGTGTGATAGTGTCTCTGGTAGGAGGACATTATGTGATAGTGTCTCTGGTAGGAGGACATTATGTGATAGTGTCTCTGGTAGGAGGACATTATGTAATAGTGTCTCTGGTAGGAGGACACACAGTGTGTGTTAGTGTCTCTGGTAGGAGGACAGACATTGTGTGATAGTGTCTCTGGTAGGAGGACATTATGTGATAGTGTCTCTGGTAGGAGGACAGACAGTGTGTGATAGTGTCTCTGGTAGGAGGACAGACAGTGTGTGATAGTGTCTCTGGTAGGAGGACAGACAGTGTGTGATAGTGTCTCTGGTAGGAGGACATTATGCGATAGTGTCTCTGGTAGGAGGACATTATGTGATAGTGTCTCTGGTAGGAGGACACACAGTGTGTGATAGTGTCTCTGGTAGGAGGACATTATGCGATAGTGTCTCTGGTAGGAGTACATTATGTGATAGTGTCTCTGGTAGGAGGACATTATGCGATAGTGTCTCTGGTAGGAGGACAGACAGTGTGTGATAGTGTCTCTGGTAGGAGGACATTATGTGATAGTGTCTCTGGTAGGAGGACATTATGTGATAGTGTCTCTGGTAGGAGGACAGACAGTGTGTAATAGTGTCTCTGGTAGGAGGACAGACATTATGTGATAGTGTCTCTGGTAGGAGGACATTATGTGATAGTGTCTCTGGTAGGAGGACACACAGTGTGTGATAGTGTCTCTGGTAGGAGGACATTATGTGATAGTGTCTCTGGTAGGAGGACATTATGTGATAGTGTCTCTGGTAGGAGGACAGACAGTGTGTGATAGTGTCTCTGGTAGGAGGACATTATGTGATAGTGTCTCTGGTAGGAGGACAGACAGTGTGTGATAGTGTCTCTGGTAGGACGACATTATGTAATAGTGTCTCTGGTAGGAAGACAGACATTATGTGATAGTGTCTCTGGTAGGAGGACAGACAGTGTGTGATAGTGTCTCTGGTAGGAGGACATTATGTGATAGTGTCTCTGGTAGGAGGACAGACATTATGTGATAGTGTCTCTGGTAGGAGGACAGACAGTGTGTGATAGTGTCTCTGGTAGGAGGACATTATGTGATAGTGTCTCTGGTAGGAGGACAGACATTATGTGATAGTGTCTCTGGTAGGAGGACATTATGTGATAGTGTCTCTGGTAGGAGGACAGACATTATGTGATAGTGTCTCTAGTAGGAGGACAGACATTATGTGATAGTGTCTCTGGTAGGAGGACAGACAGTGTGTGATAGTGTCTCTGGTAGGAGGACATTATGTGATAGTGTCTCTGGTAGGAGGACAGACAGTGTGTGATAGTGTCTCTGGTAGGAGGACAGACAGTGTGTGATAGTGTCTCTGGTAGGAGGACAGACAGTGTGTGATAGTGTCTCTGGTAGGAGGACATTATGTGATAGTGTCTCTGGTAGGAGGACAGACAGTGTGTGATAGTGTCTCTGGTAGGAGGACAGACAGTGTGTGATAGTGTCTCTGGTAGGAGGACAGACATTATGTGATAGTGTCTCTGGTAGGAGGACATTATGTGATAGTGTCTCTGGTAGGAGGACAGACATTATGTGATAGTGTCTCTGGTAGGAGGACAGACAGTGTGTGATAGTGTCTCTGGTAGGAGGACATTATGTGATAGTGTCTCTGGTAGGAGGACAGACAGTGTGTGATAGTGTCTCTGGTAGGAGGACAGACAGTGTGTGATAGTGTCTCTGGTAGGAGGACATTATGTGATAGTGTCTCTGGTAGGAGGACATTATGTGATAGTGTCTCTGGTAGGAGGACATTATGTGATAGTGTCTCTGGTAGTAATAGTGAGCAAAGAGACGCTTCCTGTCTCTGATTTTCTTGAAGCTGAAACCGATCGCGTGGTTTCTGGTTTCCTTCATCTTTTCACAATAAACTGACACTCGCTGAAACGGGGGGGGGGGCGCTTCCTGAAGACACACACTCACACTGAAACCCTGAACACACACACACACACACACACACACACACATTAATAACATATTAATATCAGAGACACTATTGTATGTATTAATGAATATATATTTTATATAATTCTGAGGGAGGACTGAGGGGGACTGAGGGACTGAGGGGGACTGAGGAACAGAGGGTCAGACTTCTGTCCACAGTTTCGCTTCTGATACCTGACTGGTTCTATGGCTTTTACTGAGAATGTAGTGGAACCATGGGTACCTGGGGGGTCACAGCAGGGGGGGGGGGGTGAGGAGTCACAGCAGGGGTGAGGAGGGTGAGGAGGGTGAGGAGTCACACAGGAGGTGAAAAGTAATTTCCGACTTTCTCAGAACTTTTGATTTTGTTTGATGACCTCAGAGTTTCAGTTTCTGTCCAGATGGAGCGTTATTTAAACCAGAACAGATCCTTCAGGACCACAACCAGACCAGATCCTTCAGAACCAGATCCTTCAGGACCACAACCAGACCAGATCCTTCAGAACCAGATCCTTCAGGACCACAACCAGACCAGATCCTTCAGAACCGGATCCCCCTGAACCGGATCCCCCTGAACCAGATCCTTCAGAACCAGATCCTTCAGAACCAGATCCTTCAGAACCAGATCCTTCAGAACCAGAAGGTGAGTCGGTTCTAAATAATAACCATTGCTTTAAACTCAGATTCATGTAAAGCTCTGAAAGTCAAGATAAGAAAGTGAAATATAATTCACTAATCTTCCATCAGCTCTGAAAGTAAGAAACGGATCATAATAATAATGATATTAATATGAATTTGAATTATTATATATTTGATGTGAAGATATTATTCTCCGTGTCGGATTAGAAACAGCTTTAGGGGTTATTTAATTGATGTTTTATTTATAATATATATTTATAAAACACATTTAATATTATCTATAATGTTAAAATATCCTCACTAACTCTCTACATTAAAGCATGAGTAATAATACTCTATATTAAATATACCACTACCACGCTCACTATACTTTATACCTTTAGAATCAAGTACAAATAAAGTAGTGAAAAGCAACTATATATATATATATATATATATATATATATATACACAGAGTACTCTCTAATATATTATGATAAATGCACTGTGTAATAGGCAAGGCAAGTTTATTTATACAGCACCTTTCCGTACGCGACAATTCAAAGTGCTTTACAAAATCAAATAAAAGACATTTAAGAATAAATACAGTAAAAGCACATTATATAATGGCATTAGACTTTCTAGAACTCATTCTCTATGACTTCTACTGGTTTGTCATTAAACAGGCGTTAAAAGGCAAAGAGAATGAGATGAACACAACAGGTATACAATACAAAGTGCAGTGTGAGTACGAGCAGCTCAATTAAAAGCAGCGGCAAAAATATATGTTTTCAGTCTGGATTTGAAAATAGTACGAGTTCCTGCAGAAGTGCACGATTCAGTTTGTTCCAGACGGTCGGGGCATAACAGCTAAACGCTGCTTTTCCATGTTTTGTTCTCACTCTCGGAACCGAGAGCAGACCCGTTCCAGAAGACCTGAGACACCTTGATGGTTCATAGTTCTGGAGGAGATCGTTGATATACTTTGGTCCTAAACCATTTAGTGATTTAAAAACTAGCAATAGAACTTTAAAATCAATTATTTGGCCGACTGGAAGCCAGTGTAAAGATTTCAGAACCGGACTGATGTGATCCACTCTTTACAGATACAAACCAGTAGAACTCATAGAGAACAAACCAGTAGAACTCATAGAGAACAAACCAGTAGAACTCATAGAGAACAAACCAGTAGAACTCATCGAGAACATGAAGTAGTACTAAGCCAGTATGCGGAGTCTCTTCCTCTGACAGGAAGAAGACCTCAGACCTGATCCAGTTCCTCAGTGAGACTCAGACCTCAGACCTGATCCAGTTCCTCAGTGAGACTCAGACCTGATCCAGTTCCTCAGTGAGACTCAGACCTCAGACCTGATCCAGTTCCTCAGTGAGACTCAGACCTGATCCAGTTCCTCAGTGAGACTCAGACCTCTGTCTGATGGAGGTTTTTGTGAGACCTGCAAAGACTCACAGTATTTAAATACTTAAAGTACATGTTGATGCTAGGAATCAGGATATGACTTGTTATGGAGTACTTTAAGACATAGTATTACTACTTTCACTGAAGTACAGGATCTGAATACTTATTCCAACGCTGGTAGTACTTTAAGGCACTCAGAGTTTTTCCTCAGATATAAAACTTGGTACTTACGTAGCGAACATTACGAAGTTTTCCTCGGATGCTTTCCATCTCATTTCCCCCGCGTCTCATTGATCGTAACGACGGCAGGTTTCCAGGCGACTCGGCGGTCAGAGCGCCGCGTCGCAGATGGAAAGACGAGTCAGCGTTTCAGAGTGACTCACTCTCAGGGGAAACTGTTTATATTTATTAATCTCGCAGTTATCCTGTTTCCTGTGAAATGAAACCCAGAGGAAACCGGCTGAGCACACTGACTCAGCAAAAAGCAACTCACATTATATACAACAGATATTTAAACATCTATAGCAACGAACCTCAAATCTACAGTCAGAAAAACACGAAACTTACCCGAAAATATCTAACATGGCGTTCCTCAGGGCTGCGCTGCGGGGCCACTGGCGTTTTCCTATTATTATTAGTACTCTGGCAGAGTATAATAACAATATAAACTGAGTGTATGTGTTACTCATGTACTCTGACTGTAGTACAGAGTATAATAACAATATAAACTGAGTGTATGTGTTACTCATGTACTCTGACTGTAGTACAGAGTATAATAACAATATAAACTGAGTGTATGTGTTACTCATGTACTCTGACTGTAGTACAGAGTATAATAACAATATAAACTGAGTGTATGTGTTACTCATGTACTCTGACTGTAGTACAGAGTATCATAATAATATAAACTAAGTGTATGTGTTACTCATGTACTCTGACTGTAGTACAGAGTATAATAACAATATAAACTGAGTGTATGTGTTACTCATGTACTCTGACTGTAGTACAGAGTATAATAACAATATAAACTGAGTGTATGTGTTACTCATGTACTCTGACTGTAGTACATGAGTACAGAATAACATAATAATATAAACTGAGTGTATGTGTTACTCATGTACTCTGACTGTAGTACATGAGTACAGAATAACATAATAATATAAACTGAGTGTATGTGTTACTCATGTACTCTGACTGTAGTACAGAGTATAATAATAATATAAACTGAGTGTATGTGTTACTCATGTACTCTGACTGTAGTACAGAGTATAATAATAATATAAACTGAGTGTATGTGTTACTCATGTACTCTGACTGTAGTACAGAGTATAATAATAATATAAACTGAGTGTATGTGTTACTCATGTACTCGTGAGTTTAATAATAACAGTATTAATGATAAACTGAGTCAGAATCTATTATCGGCTCATTAGAGAGTCATGGACCTGCAGGGACCTATATCTCACCTGAGGCGGGAGGAGGGGGGGTGGTTTCTCTTCAGGATGTATGACTCAATCAGGTACAGGGCCTCTGGTTGGCTGTTCAGCCAGCCAATCAACTGCTCTCTGTGTCCTAGATGATCTGAACTCACCTGGAGCTGCCGGCTCACGGCACACCTGAACCAGAACCAGAAATTGTCCACAGGTTCACTGAAAACACCTTAAAACTATAACTGCTGTCTGTTCCAGAACCACCAGAACTACCAGAACCATCAGAACCATTAGGAACATCAGAACCATCAGGAACATCAGGACCATCAGAACCATCAGGACCATCAGAACCACCAGAACCAGAACCATGATGCTGGTCTCCCTTCTGCTCATCCTCCTGCAGGTCTGCAGTCAGCTGATGACAGCCGTTGCCATTCCGACCTGTCTGCTGAATGGTCATGTGGTCCAATCAGCTCATCACATGCTGAGAGACCTGGTGATTATTATTATTATTACATTATATATATACAATAGAATAGGAGGATGAAACCCTCTTTAATGGTCTCACATGCTGAGCACACAGCACACGTGTTCTCTGCTCTAACCCATCCTAGTACCATGAGTCTAGTACCAGGAGTCTAGTACCAGGAGTCTAGTACCAGGAGTCTAGCACCAGGAGTCTAGCACCAGGAGTCTAGTACCAGGAGTCTAGTACCAGGAGTCTAGTACCAGGAGTCTAGTACCAGGAGTCTAGTACCAGGAGTCTAGTACCATGAGTCTAGCACCAGGAGTCTAGTACCAGGAGTCTAGTACCAGGAGTCTAGCACCAGGAGTCTAGTACCAGGAGTCTAGTACCAGGAGTCTAGTACTAGGAGCAGTGGGCAGCTATTGTACAGCGCCCGGAGAGCAATGGGAGTGGGGGGGGGGGGGGGGGAACTGGGACCTCTCCAAGTAGCAGTCCACTCTCCATATTTAGGTCTGGTCGGGGACTTGAACCGGCGACCCTACAGTCCCTACTGACTGATACTTTATTTTTTAATCTGTTAAGCACCAAGCCTGTTTTTCATGTTTCAGGCTCGAAAATGACATGCCCAAAACAAATGACTACAACCTAACTTCTAAAAGGGTTATATGAATAATTTATTTTATCAAAGCAAGGTTACATCTGTGAGTTGGATGTAGAAGTGTCAGAATCAATATAAATGTTTTTTATTTTAAAGAAAATTCAGATTTTACATAGTAAAAAACTGTAAATTATAGTGTCCGTCCAAAAATTATTTTTTACAGATAGTGAAAACTACCCTTGGATGATGGGTTAGTAGACTAAAAGCTTTAGGAATCCAAAGTACAACATATAATAAGTACCCTGTATCAAGATTGATGCAAAACAAGTGACATTTGACCTTTTTAGAGAGATTAAGCCAAAACCACTCCACCTCTGAGGTGATTTGGGTGGAAATGTTTTTTTTTTCATATCTCTGGCCCCCCTTGGTCGATTTTGATGGTTGACACCTCTTTCTGACCGTTAGAGCCAATAGAATCGAAGGGGGAGGCCCACATACACACTCATTGTAAAGAGAAAAGGTGGGGGCTGCGCGCATGTAAATTGCAGGGCAGAGTGGACCGATCTCTCTCTCTGGAACTTGGAAACTAAAAAGCAGTTTTATTGCTTATGGATTATCAGAAATAATTTCAAAGAAGGCACAGATACATTGGATTAACCTATGGATTAACTGCAGCATCGTTTTTTTATCGTTTTAATGCCATTGAAGACCAGTTTTGACCAAGGTAAGCCATGTTAGCGTTTCTAGCTACTTAGCTCCACATGTTATGATGTACGCTTTAGTTTATAGCGTCGCAAATGTTTATCACTGAGTGTTGAGGTGGGCACCCACTAGATTCAGTGTCTCCAGGACACCAAAAACGAGTGGTTGGTTGTGCATCTAGGATAAGTAATAAGGGAGTTAGAGTGAGTTTAAGTGCCGTTTTAGGTTAAATGTTTTCGCTCATGGCTAATTCAGAGGCTGAGTGCTAGCATTGTGGGTTTTAAAAAATTTTTTTTTTAAAAAGATCAGTTAGCTGAGTTTCTTCCCGTTACATGGATATAAAACATTCATAGTTTATTAAATATTAAGATTCCTTAGACGTTGTTTCCTGCAAATGACGCATTTATCCACCCGGTACCGGGGGGGATGTGCGTAACGGGTTAAGTTAACACTTTATTTACATTACTTTTTAAAGTTCTGCGCAGCTAGTACTAAGTGGTTAGCTTAGCATCAGTTTTTGATAAAGTGTCTTCCTGCAGGGGGGGTCGTTTCCTGTTTCCTGTTTGCCGGTCAACATCAACATCTCCTTCCCAAGCTCCGCCCTCCCAGCTGCTGCCTCAGCCAATCCTCTTCAGGTAATACTCTCGGCCAATCACAGAGCTGCTCTCATGTCCAAATAGTTTGTTACAGAAGACTGACCTCTGATTGGTTACCTGCAGTGCCGCAAAGCATTGTGGGTGGTTTATGAGTCTCTGCAGGAGGCGGGGCTTGTATTCGAGGAGGATTTACCTGCAGGACTCACCTGGAGGGACGAGAAGCTGCAGAGATTCAGACACCTGCAGTTCAGACTGATGGAGGAGGGGGAGTGTGTGAGTACCTGTCTGTCTCTCTGTCTGTACCTGTCTGTCTGTCTGTCTGTCTGTCTCTCTGTCTGTCTGTCTGTCTGTCTGTCCGTCTGTCTGTCTGTCTGTCTGTCTGTCTGTCTCTCTGTCTGTCTCTCTGTCTGTACCTTTCCGTCTGTCTGTACCTTTCCGTCTGTCTGTCTGTACCTGTCTGTCTGTCTGTCTCTCTGACCTGTCTGTCTGTCTCTGTCTGCCTGTCTCTATGACCTGTATGTACCTGTCTGTCTCTGACCTGTCTGTCTCTGTCTGCCTGTCTCTCTGACCTGTCTGTCTCTGACCTGTCTGTCTCTGTCTGCCTGTCTCTATGACCTGTATGTACCTGTCTGTCTCTGACCTGTCTGTCTCTGTCTGCCTGTCTCTCTGACCTGTCTGTCTCTGACCTGTCTGTCTGACCTGTCTGCCTGTGTCTCTGGCCTGTCTGTCTCTGTCTGCCTGTCTCTCTGACCTATCTGTACCTGTCTGTCTCTGACCTGTCTGTCTCTCTGCAGTTGTCAGGTGTCGATGGTTCAGTCGTTTTATCTTCTTACTTCAGTAACGTGACGGCAGTTCTGGAGCAACAGGTAAACCCTTCATTATCCATATCAATATCAATATACATATATATATAAATATATATATATATATATATGTATATTTATATTTTATGTATTTCCTGTGCAGGGCAGCGCAGTCTGTGGTTGGGAGGCTCTGCGGAGGGATCTGCTCTGGGTCCTAAAGTCCGCCCTGCATCAGCACCACAACTGCTTCACCTGGGGGACAAAGACCCCGCCCACCTCGGGATGATACCCCGCCCATCTCAGGATGAGACCCCTCCCACCTCGGGATGAGTCCCCGCCCACCTCATTTATGACTTGATCTATTTATTTCAATATTTATTTCAATATTTATTTCAATATTTATTAAACACTTTTGATACACTTTCTACATATTTATTTTTTGTATTTCAAAAATAATCTTTATGGATTAAATGATGTTTGACTGTCTCAATGTTTTAATTTAATCAGATTAAAGCATTAAGAAAGAAACTCTTTGACTTCTACTCTACTTGAACACACACACACACACACACACACACACACACACACACACACACACACACAGACACAGACACACACACACACACACACACACACACACACACAGACACAAACACACACACACACACACACACACACACACACACACACACACAGACACAGACACAGACACACACATACACACACACACACACACACACACAGACAGACACAGACAGACACAGACACAGACACACACACACACACACAGAAAACACGCTGACTCAGCGTGACTCACTGAGGGTTCTGCCTGCAGCTGGAGAACCTGATGGAAGGTTATTAATAACAACCTGTCTATCAGCTCCTCACACATTGACCCACACTAAGCTAAACACAGAGCTAATATTAGCCAATGCTAAGCTATACAGAAACTGACTTTAGCTAATGCTAAGCTATACAGAAACTGACTTTAGCTAATGCTAAGCTAGTCATGTAGAATGAGAACGTGTTGCTTTCACTTTCAGTTCAGACTTGAGTCAGAACAGCTGATCCATGACGATAGAACCAAACCTTCATGATAGAACCACACCTTCATGATAGCACCACACCTTCATCATAGAACCACACCTTTGTTATGGCAGAATGTTTAATACAGCGTATTTATGATATTTATTAGAGATCACATGCTAAGCTATATGATGTGTGTTACTGAGTTGGGTCACACACAGTTAGAGAGACAATGGTCGTTCTGAATTATCAATAGATGTATTCATTTTAAGTGAGCTGACACCGAGGGTATAGGAAGTTCAGAGAAGAGGTTATAAAAACAGTTAACCTTTGTTAGTTAACTAATCCTAAAGATATCATGAGATGATGACGTTTAAACATATACAGGTATAGCTTTCAGAGAGAAACACATGTGACATTTGTGTGGTTGGCTGCATGATACAATGTGTGTGTGTTAAACATGTTTGGGGAACATGTTCGTGTGTCATTTAGAAAAGTATATCTAGCCCTGTGTTTCTTCTGTTCTTGGGGGGCATTTCCGCGATTGGCTGCTGTGGCAGCAGGTGATGTACTTCCCATTATTGTTTGTTTGTTGCAACAACTAAATAATAATTACTGATCAGCTATATCTGTGTTTGTGTTTTATTGATTCCTCTCTGTTTCATTCTTTCCTGTTGTGTTATGCTGGATCTCCACAACATTTTGGAGGTCCCACCGAGATTGCCAATGCTGGAGGTTGCTGTGTTCCTTCTCTGGAGGTCTCAACTCACCCTGATCAGGCAGCTACATAGAAAGCTGTGGTAAAATCTCAAGGAATTGAGAAACCAGACTTGAGACTTCCACAGAAGAAATGCCGACTCACAGTAAGCAAAACGTATTTGGAATGAAATGACTTTTGAAGTTGTATTGGTTAAGAGGAAAGAGCAGAGGAGAGTGGATTTGGGATTTAAGGCATAGGTATAGCTGAAATCTGTTTGATGGTTGTCATTGTTGATTCGTAAAGGTCTTGTTTTATGTTGATAAATGTTTATACTGGAGAGATCACTGTATCTGACCTCGTAATCTGCCTGAGAAGCTAAGGGTTTGATTGAGGGGATATGATCTTTGCTAGCCGTAAGGACATGTTATGCTGGAGGAATCACTGTATCTGACCTCGTAGTCGTGAATTCTGCCTAGGAACATCCTAATGATTGTCTTAAGGTTCAGATATTCATTTGGCTGAGGGGATATGATTTGCTTTGCGAGCCAAGTGCACATCCGGTCCGTTCGGTAATTAAGAGATTAATAAGCCTGATCTGAGTTCAGGGAGTTAAAAGTATAAAACTTGCCTGGCGACTCTGTGAATTCACGACATACAAAAGTGGAGTTTTCCATGTTTTGTCAGGCCGTAATATAATGTAGAGCCTGTGATAAAGCGCTAAATGTTTTGGTATACCATAGTTTGTTGTTAATGGTCTAAGAAGCCCCCTTCTCCTGAAAAGGCTGAGAGCTCCAGCCGGGGTGTGTCTGTATTTGTCTGTGAAAGTATTTCCCCCTCTTTCCGATTCTGTAAAAGAGGAGACCCTTTGTTTTATCAGCCGTGAGAGCAGCAGTGTGTCTGTTTGCTCTTTTCTCTGATGCCTGAAAAAAGGAGTGAGTTTAAAAAAGGAGTGAAAGATCAATGAGTGATCTGAAGTTGGAGTGAATACATTGAAAATTAATAGATCAATGTGTGATTGGATGCAGTAGATATATTGAAATAAATAAGAAACAATAATTTGTTGTTTTTAGCATAGTTTTTGTAGGATACAGTTACGTCACATTGTGGTTTTTATGAGAAGTTTTGAGAACTGATTGTTACCATTGCATTGCATTGTGAATGTCATGGTATTTGTCATTAACTAAGAATTGTACTTAATTATATTTCATACAGTAACATTAAGGGAAAGTAAAAAGAGATTTACTGAGTATATGAAGTAGCTATATTGAAATAAAAAGATTTAGTTTTATTTTCACCTAGAATTAAGATGTTTTAAAGAGTCTAGAGAGAGTCAAAGTTATATAAAGTTAACTACTATTCTGGAAAATGTTCCTAGGGTTTACTGTTTTATGAGTAACATAAAATAAAAATATATGTATTTACTAGATATAAGAACAACATGCTTATCTAGGTTAACAGAAAGTTGCTATTAACCAGTTTCAGCTGCAACTATCCTATCTTTGTTCTAAAGAGAACATACGTTGAATTTACAATTAATGTTAAGAAAGTTCATAATTGATATCATTAAAGACCGTTTTGGATTAATGGATTGTTCTTTAGGCCCAGAGATATTTTTTCTTGGAATATATATTGCGTGTCTGTCATAAACATTCATGCTTAGATGGAATAAAGTGTTGAGATGTTCTCAAAGTGGGAGTTTTCACAATGCCTTTTTTGTTTTTATTGAAACAATTAAGTGATAAAGAAAACTGTTCCGTGATGATTTCTTTAGGTTTTAGCTTTAGTAATGAAGATTACATTTTGTGAGGAAACCACCAATAATTCCTTTAAGTGTTCCAAAAATATATTCATTAACTGTAATCAGATTACTTGTTTTTCAAATATAGCGCTGAATACAGTTAGTTTTGTATTCTGTTACAAACCTAACCATGCTTGTAACACAACTTGGATAAACAATTAGAAAAAGAATAGAATAAGCAAGTAGATAAAAGATTAATCTATAGTGGTTCAGGAGGGTTTCCTTGTTTTGCTCATTGACTTAGAACTGAAGTTAAGGAGAATAGTGTTTTATGAAAACTGTCATTCCTCATGGTTTTAAAGATAAATCATCAGTTTGTATGGACTTTGATGTTGAAATGCATCATGGTGGAGAAGGAATACCTTTTTGGTTTCGAATTTAAGAAGATTTTAAAGATGATGTTTATTTTATTTTCCTGACTAGAATTTAAAAGCAGGACCTTAACAAAAGAGATTTTACAATGTAGTTGTACTACTTTTGATGAAGTAAAGAATCTGGGTAAACTACCACCGTTAGTTTGTTTTAACATTCACATGTTTCAGCATTCCTGACCATGTGGACACTCAGCCATTTCATTTTGTAACCCGTTGGGGGAGAGATTTAAATTGAGTTTTTCTCTAGTAGCTGATTGGCTGTGATTACAGCAGCATTGGATAGTTATGCGCCACCTTTGGGTTGTACTCTGAATCAGTGTGTTGGTGAGATGTTGCTCACTACAGAAACAGAAGAAGTGTGCAAAGAACGCATCTCTGAGGAGGTTTTGACATTTTGCTTGTGCCTCGTTGTCAAGGCAACAGTGGTGTGAAGAGGAACTGCAATTTTTGGGGATTTCTACTGTGCAGAGGACAACGTGTGTCTGCTGATTGTAACACATTGATCCAAGAGGTTCCTCCCCTCCAGACATCCCAATGCCAAAAAGAGGTACCTTGATCCCACTGACTACAGCTGCAGAGGACAACGAATCACTGACTGTTCTCATTTTAACAAGATCTTGAGACAGGCTTGTCTCAGACTGTTCAGACTCTGAAGAAATCATGCAATGATTTTACAGCATAACTGTGCAAGAGTTTTCCAGAGGGTGGTGCAGAACATTATGTTTAGTGTTTAAGAAAAGAGGCTGCTTGTTTAACGATGGTCTGGAATACTGAAAATATTAATACTATTAATATCCTTTATTTTGCATACAAGACATCTGATTATTTTATCACACAGAATCATCTTGACATATAAACTAGCTATGGGTAAAATGTGTGGTTGTTATACCATTGTTATCATGAACTAAACATAAATAAGGAAATAGTATCTGGTTAAAGATGAACGGATTTGATATCCTAGAGAGGGTTAGTTATATTGTGAATACTTCACAAAGTATTTACTAATGTGTTTTGAAGAACAAATAAGAAAAACACGAGTCCAATTTTGTTTTGTTTTTAGATTAAATTGTCCATTCCCAAAACTGTTCACCTTAGGTCTAGCTTTAGACTTTGATAGTAAAGGAGTATTTAGGCTTATTTTTATATATCTGACATTTTTTAAACATGTTGGCTATTTCCTAGATGGAGAGATGGCATTACTCTCCAATTGTTAAGAACATTTCTGAAGATTTAATATTTGTTCCATTTCTAATATTCCTATTTAAAACGTAATTTTAGAAACGAAGGCTCATGCTGAACTTGGAAAACATGTGTTTGCATGTCGTAAACAAAGAGGCTTTGTTTGTTCAATCACCAGTTAAATCTCATACAGTAATAATGATTGATTTGGCTAAAGCTTAGTTTAACATCCTGATGTAACATTATGGGATATGTTCACTTCTAAGGGTAAACAAATTGATTAAAATAGGATTATTGTTATTATTATTGATTAATTTGGAATATTAATTAAAAAGGCCGATGTCTGCAGGTTCACTTAGGAATGCCTTGCATGAACATTTGTCAGGCTTTGTGTTTCCTAGGGGCAGTACATTAATGAAGTTTATTGATAATTTGTTTGTTTAACATCTGAAGAAAATTGTCCTGCGAACACGGGAACAACGTGTTGCATTGTTTGACATCAACACCATGATGTCACTAGTAAACTCCAGCTGGTAGAATATCAAAGTGCACTACTATAGGACATGAGATCTCGAGACTGACTTAGACTTTGCAAAGACTGAATGAATGTGAATTGATTTGTCAATTCCTGACTGTTACAGTGAAACTGACCCACCGACAGAGTGATTTTATTTTGGGATGCACACAATGCTTTTGGCAATGGATTTCTGACTATGCCATTGTTGAACCATTGTGAGACATGACGCATGAACTTTGTCTGACTCTGCATGATCCCTGCATGACTTGATGACTATGTAGCTTGATATTTAACATTGTTGATTCTTTTCGACAGGAGAAAGTTGGTCTCTATGGTTTGGAGGACAATGTTTCCAGGAGGGGTATAATGGGTTTATTGTTCAATTTAGTAATTTAATTTCAAGATGTATTTGATAATATTTTGTTTCCATCCCAGTTGAAATCTTTCATTATTTCTTCTGTGACACATTGGTTTCAGATGTCTTTGAAATCTTGTCACGTGAATCTTTTAACCCTCACATGATCCAGAGGGCAAATGAAACAACTTTTTGCCTAAACAACTTTTTTCCTACATGGTTAAGCTCCTGATTGGGTTCTGCTAAGACGTATGATTAAATGTATTGTTCAAAATTGGGATCTGATTGGTTTCAGCACCATGGCTGAACAATGTTGCAGGAGATGTTTGTTGTGTGTTTAGGAAATTGTTGGTAAGTAAAAACACAACACAAACAACATTTCATGGTTTCAAGAAGTTTAAAAATGATAGATAAGACTCTAAGACCTAGTGGTCGACTGTAGGCTGTTAACCCAGAATGCAAGTGCTATTTTCTACCCAGGTCAAAGCTGTCTTTCCCCTTCTTGAGGAGGGAAGATGGATCATTCTGAGGCAGACTGGAGTATCAATGAAGGCAGCTGGAAGACTTCCAGCTATTCTTCTACTGCTATTGTCTTATGGGTTTGGGTCAACACGAAGAACAAAACCCAAAACTTCTGAGATAATTTACAGCCAAGTATATTAGTAATCTCAACACTCCAGAGAAGAAGATCTACCGTTAACTGTTCTTTTACTGAAGTCTCAGTTTTCTGACTACAGTTCAATTCAAATGGTAATGATGTTGCTTCAGATGTCATCAAGGGATGTTGCTATGAGATGGGACATTACAGCATGAAGGCTAAGATAGATATTCCATCTAAAGGCTACGCATGGAGATCGGAACGTGCGCACCCTAAAGAAGTGTTTACTGGACAATATAACAGAAGTAGAAAAGGATGGACGCCAGTTACATCTTGCTATAAGTATAAGATTTTTCATTATGTATGTAAGTTTGTTAAACTTGAATGGGACAAATTGATTTTTTCCTCTTAAACATATTGAGGTTTTTAAATGATTTTCCATTTAAGTAGAGTAGATTAGCGCAAATGGTCTTTTCTTCCACTTTTTGTGTTATAATCAAAAAGGTGTTTTTTGGCTATTTGTGAGAAGGTACAGTACAGGTGACCTGTGACTTCTGCCTTGAGTAAAATGATTACCCATTGATAAATGTTTTTCAGAAAGTCATTTTGGGCTTTCGAGGGCGGAACTCAGTAGGTTACTTGTAATAATAATCTTTTTTGATTAAGTGATCTTAATTAATAAAAGGAGGGAGTGTTATGGCAGAATGTTTAATACAGCGTATTTATGATATTTATTAATGATCACATGGTATTCCATATGATGTGTGTTACTGAGTTGGGTTAGGGTTAGGGGTAGGAGACAGTTAGAGAGACAGTGGTGGTTCTGAATGATTAATAGATGTTTATTGATTCCTCTCTGTTTCATTCTTTCCTGTTGTGTTATCTGGATCTCCACAACACCTTCATGATAGAACCACACCTTCATGATAGAACCACACCTTCATGATAGAACCACACCTTCATGATAGAACCACACCTTCATGATAGAACCACACCTTCATGATAGAACCACACCTTCATGATAGAACCACACCTTCTTCATGATAGAACCACACCTTCATGATAGAACCACACCTTCATGATAGCACAACACCTTCATCATAGAACCACACCTTCATGATAGAACCACACCTTCATCATAGAACCACACCTTCATGATAGAACCACACCTTCATGATAGAACCACACCTTCATGATAGCACCACACCTTCATCATAGAACCACACCTTCATGATAGAACCACACCTTCATGATATAACCACACCTTCGTGATAGAACCACACCTTCGTAATAGAACCACACCTTCTTCGTGATAGAACCACACCTTCTTCATGATAGAACCACACCTTCATGATAGCACCACACCTTCATCATAGAACCACACCTTCATGATAGAACCACACCTTCATCATAGAACCACACCTTCATGATATAACCACACCTTCATCATAGAACCACACCTTCATGATATAACCACACCTTCATCATAGAACCACACCATGATAGAACCACACCATCATGATAGAACCGCACCATCATAGAACCACACCTTCATGATAGAACCACACCATCATAGAACCACACCATCATGATAGAACCACACCTTCATGATAGAACCACACCTTCATCATAGAACCACATCATCATGATAGAACCACACCATCATAGAACCAAACCTTCATTATAGAACCACACCTTCATGACAGAACCACACCTTCATGACAGAACCACACCTTCATGATAGAACCACACCATCATAGAACCACGACTTCATGATAGAACCGCACCATCATAGAACCACACCTTCATGATAGAACCACACCTTCATGATAGAACCACACCTTCTTCATGATAGAACCACACCTTCATGATAGAACCACACCTTCATGATAGCACCACACCTTCATCATAGAACCACACATTCATGATAGAACCACACCTTCATAATAGAACCACACCTTCATGATAGAACCACACCTTCATGATAGAACCACAGCTTCATGATAGCACCACACCTTCATCATAGAACCACACCTTCATGATAGAACCACACCTTCATGATAGAACCACACCTTCTTCATGATAGAACCACACCTTCATGATAGAACCACACCTTCATGATAGAACCACACCTTCATGATAGAACCACACCTTCATGATAGCACCACACCTTCATCATAGAACCACACCTTCATGATAGAACCACACCTTCATGATAGAACCACACCTTCTTCATGATAGAACCACACCTTCATGATATAACCACACCTTCGTGATAGAACCACACCTTCGTGATAGAACTACACCTTCTTCGTGATAGAACCACACCTTCTTCATGATAGAACCACACCTTCATGATAGAACCACACCTTCATAATAGCACCACACCTTCATCATAGAACCAGACCTTCATGATAGAACCACACCTTCATCATAGAACCACACCTTCATGATATAACCACATCTTCATCATAGAACCACACCTTCATGATAGAACCACACCTTCATCATAGAACCACACCTTCATGATATAACCACACCTTCATCATAGAACCACACCATTATAGAACCACACCATCATGATAGAACCGCACCATCATAGAACCACACCTTCATGATAGAACCACACCATCATAGAACCACACCATCATGATAGAACCACACCTTCATAATATAACCACACCATCATGATAGAACCACACCTTCATGATAGAACCACACCTTCATCATAGAACCACATCATCATGATAGAACCACACCATCATAGAACCAAACCTTCATTATAGAACCACACCTTCATGACAGAACCACACCTTCATGACAGAACCACACCTTCATGATAGAACCACACCATCATAGAACCACGACTTCATGATAGAACCACACCATCATAGAATCACACCTTCATGATAGAACCACACCATCATAGAACCACACCATCATGATAGAACCACACCTTCATCATAGAACCACATCATCATGATAGAACCACACCTTCATCATAGAACCACATCATCATGATAGAACCACACCTTCATCATAGGACCACACCTTCATGATAGAACCACACCTTCATGATAGAATCACACCTTCATCATAGGACCACACTTTCATGATAGAACCACACCTTCATTATAGAACCACACCTTCATGATAGAACCACACCTTCATGATAGAATCACACCTTCATCATAGGACCACACCATCATAGAACCACACCTTCATCATAGGACCACACCTTCATGATAGAACCACACCTTCATGATAGAACCACACCATCATAGAACCACACCATCATAGAACCACACCTTCATGATAGAACCACACCTTCATCATAGAACCACATCATCATGATAGAACCACACCTTCATCATAGAACCACACCTTCATGATAGAACCACACCTTCATGATAGAACCACACCTTCATGATAGAACCACACCATCATAGAACCACACCTTCATGATAGAACCACACCTTCATCATATAACCACATCATCATGATAGAACCACACCATCATAGAGCCACACCTTCATGATAGAACCACACCTTCATCATAGAACCACATCATCATGATAGAACCACACCTTCATGATAGAACCACACCTTCATCATAGAACCACATCATGATAGAACCACACCTTCATCATAGGACCACACCTTCATGATAGAACCACACCTTCATGATAGAATCACACCTTCATCATAGGACCACACCTTCATGATAGAACCACACCTTCATTATAGAACCACACCTTCATGATAGAATCACACCTTCATCATAGGACCACACCTTCATCATAGAACCACACCTTCATCATAGGACCACACCTTCATGATAGAACCACACCTTCATGATAGAACCACACCATCATAGAACCACACCATCATAGAACCACACCTTCATGATAGAACCACACCTTCATCATAGAACCACATCATCATGATAGAACCACACCTTCATCATAGAACCACACCTTCATGATAGAACCACACCTTCATGTTAGAACCATACCATCATAGAGCCACACCTTCATGATAGAATCACACCTTCATCATAGGACCACACCTTCATCATAGAACCACACCTTCATTATAGAACCACACCTTCATTATAGAACCACACCTTCATGTTAGAACCATACCATCATAGAACCACACCTTTATGATAGAACCACACCTTCATAATATAACCACACCATCATGATAGAACCACACCTTCATGATAGAACCACACCTTCATCATAGAACCACACCTTCATTATAGAACCACACCTTCATGTTAGAACCATACCATCATAGAACCTTCATGATAGAACCACACCTTCATGATAGAACCAGACCTTTATGATAGAACCGCACCATCAGCAGACAACATAAAACCACACCTTCATGATATAACGACACCGTCATCAGCAGACAACATAGAACCATGACTTCATGATGTTTTTTTGTTTGTAGGCTTTATTTATCCAGGTTAAAAATCCCATTGAGATCAACGATCTCTTTTACAAGGGAGACCTGCGGTACATTGAGTTACACATATAAAAACAAACAGAAAACAATGATAGAACCACACCTTCATGATAGAATCACACCTTCATGATAGAACCACGACTTCGTAATAGAACCACACCATCATAGAACCACACCTTCATGATATAACCACACCTTCATCAGGACTCATGATAGAACCACACCTTCATGATAGAACCACAACTTTGTGATAGAACCACACCATCATTATAGAACCACACCATCATAGAACCACACCTTCATGATATAACCACACCTTCATCAGGACTCATGATAGAACCACACCTTCATGATAGAACCACGACTTCGTGATAGAACCACACCATCATTATAGAACCACACCATCATATAACCACACCTTCATGATAGAACCACACCTTCATCAGGACCCATGATAGAACCACTCCTTCATCAGGACTCATGATAGAACCACACCTTCATCAGAACACATGATAGAACCTTCACCAGGACACATGATAGAACCAGACCTTCACCAGAGGTTAATCTCAATGTCCCTCCTCGACTCCTCTCTCCTCCCCTCCTCGGGACTTGACCCGGAAATTGATCAAGACACGCCATGTTGAAGGACGTCCCAATCGCTTAAATGCAGTCGAGGAGGGGGGAGGGAGGAGGCTTCCAGAGGAGACGAGAGCGAGGATACACGAGAGTAGACTGCGCGGAAGTGTTTTCACTCCTCGTGCATCAAAGCTCCGCCCCCCAGCCTCTGCTCACTCCAGCTGATCTGACACAGAGCTCCGCCCCCAGCTGCACAGCCTCTGCTCACTGCAGCTGATCTGACACAGAGCTCCGCCCCCAGCTGCACAGCCTCTGCTCACTGCAGCTGATCTGACTCAGAGCTCCGCCCCCAGCTGCACAGCCTCTGCTCACTGCAGCTGATCTGACTCAGAGCTCCGCCCCCAGCTGCTCAGCCTCTGCTCACTGCAGCTGATCTGACTCAGAGCTCCGCCCCCAGCTGCACAGCCTCTGCTCACTGCAGCTGATCTGACTCAGAGCTCCGCCCCCAGCTGCACAGCCTCTGCTCACTGCAGCTGATCTGACTCAGAGCTCCGCCCCCAGCTGCACAGCCTCTGCTCACTGCAGCTGATCTGACTCAGAGCTCCGCCCCCAGCTGCACAGCCTCTGCTCACTGCAGCTGATCTGACTCAGAGCTCCGCCCCCAGCTGCACAGCCTCTGCTCACTGCAGCTGTTCTTACCGTTAAAGGAGGATCATAGTCATTAAATGTTTAAAGTGCTTCATTAAGAGTAAAATATGTTAAATCTCTTAAAAAATGTGTCCAACTCAAGGCCCGGGGGCCAAATCCGGCCCGTGGTGGATTTAATTTCGGCCCGCAGGATAATTTCTAATTACTATTAGATCTGGCCCTCCGGTATATTGCACGCACACCTTCACTCAATCCTGAGGATTTCCTCCGCTCAGAGCCTGACCCCAAACATTGATGAACTTGCACCCAAGGTGAGATGCCAAGTATCATACATGCTGCTGCTGAATGCATGGGGCAAGTGACTGGAAACAGTTTTAAAAGTTATTACGTCGTTTCAGATAATAAATAATATTGATAATTCATTCTATTTAGGGGCGCCTTTCAAAGCACCCAAGGACACCTGACAATTCATAACATATTCTAAGGAAAGGTTTAAGAGAGTACAAATAATGCAGTCCGGGTGATGTGTTTTATGTGGGGTGCAGATGAGAGGGAGCTGTCCAGAATGACACCAAGATGTTGTGTGTGAGTTGTGCTCTTGATAAGCCATTAAAACAGTAAAATAAGTGTCTCCTGTTCACCAACACATACCCATCTGTTATGGACAAATAAAGTATTCCAAAAGTATTCTAAAAGTAATCTGAATACGTTACTTTTTTAAGACACGTAACTGTAACTGTATTCGGATTACTTTCAGAGCCATGTATTCAGTAACCGATTACATTTACAAAGTAACCCTCCCAACCCTGATTAAAAGTGCCAAAACGCCACTATGAGACAAAACACAAAGTGTTTGACCAAACATTCCCTCTCAAGTCAGGACTGAGGTCACAAACAATAAGCAGTCTCAGAGCCCGAAATTAAAACTAAATATCGTTCCAGCGCAGGCTAACCGAGGCTAACCGAGGCTAACCAATGAGCACCTGCATGTGTGTATGAGAATGGCCCTGACACCATTTCAGCCCAGATTTAAACTCCTGGCAGGACAAGCTCAAGCTCAATTCTCGCACTGAATTAAAGAAAGTGAGTGAGGGACTATAAGAGGGAAAGAAAGAGAAACTTTAAAACTGTTCAATTGTTATGATGTGTAAAGACTGATATGTTCTATAATCGTCTGAAACTGTTAAGTCATGATGTGAAACGGTTAACAAAGCTATTTTATTTATTTCTCTATTTTATTTTTAAATGCAGCCCGAGAGGAACATTACACACATCCACAGTATGTACTGTATATCTGTATAGTTCAATGTTCATTGACAATAAATATTGTTGTTTATGAATTGTCCTTTCTTTATTTGATTGGCAGTCAGTTGTTGATGACATGCAGACGTTGATAAAGCAGACATTTTCTCTAACTGGACCTCGTTGAGTTTGAGTTGAATACCCCTGCTCTACGGCATACCATCCAACCTCCTCAATAAACTCCAACATATCCAGAACTCTGCTGCCCGCCTCCGCCTCCTCCTCACCCGCTCCCGAGACCACATCACTCCCATCCTCAAGAACCTCTACTGGCTCCCCATCCGTCAAAGAATCGACTTCAAAGTCCTCCTGATTACTCACAAAGCCCTCAACAACCAGGCACCCCCCCCCCCCCCCCCTACCTCACAGACCTGCACCACCACACCCCTTCCTGCTGCCTCCGCTCATCAGAAGCCAACCTCCCATCCATCCCCACCCGCATCAATCACCGGACCTGGGGGGACAGGGCCTTCTCCGTCGCTGCCCCCTCCCTCTGGACCTCACTCCCACAGCCCATCAGACTGCACTGACCCCCCCCCCACGTTCAAAACACTCAACTCTTCAATCTGGCTTTTAATGTGTGATTCTTTTTGTATTGCTTGATTTTAATTTGACTTTAACTATATTTATTTGTTCTTTTCTTTTCACTATCTCTGTAAAGCGACTTTGAGCACCTGTAAAAGCACTAACAAAATAAATCTATTATTATGATGATGATGTGTGATCCTCTGCTGCTCTCTGCTGGACACAGTCTGAGCTGCAGGTTCCTGAACCTGTTCCTGTTTTTCGGGTATAATTTCCTTTTGACAGGTGAGCTATCTGATTGGCAGGTGAGCTATCTGATTGGCCGGCAGCAGCAGGAAGCAGACAGACACCAGGGGGCGGGGTTTACATGTTTTTATTGATATCATAACGACGATAAAAAGAACATAAAAAACAGCTGTGATGAGGAGGGGCGGGGCTTCAGCAGTCAGTTTCAGCCAATCAGAAGATCAGTCCGTCAGAATGTTGCCTAGCAACATTACTCCTCTGGCCAATCAGGACAGGGGGCGGGGCTCAGTCAGGGGGCGGGGCTAGAGAACGTCGTCGCTCTCTGCCGTGTGAAGCTGCGTGTCATCAGCGTCCGTCATGATGCTGCTGTCCTGACTGTCTGCAGCTGAGAGAGAGAGACGGGTTAGTGCCTGTCTCACATCCTGACTGTCTGCAGCTGAGAGAGAGAGACGGGTTAGTGCCTGTCTCACATCCTGACTGTCTGCAGCTGAGAGAGAGAGACGGGTTAGTGCCTGTCTCACATCCTGACTGTCTGCAGCTGAGAGAGAGAGACGGGTTAGTGCCTGTCTCACATCCTGACTGTCTGCAGCTGAGAGAGAGAGACGGGTTAGTGCCTGTCTCACATCCTGACTGTCTGCAGCTGAGAGAGAGACGGGTTAGTGCCTGTCTCACATCCTGACTGTCTGCAGCTGAGAGAGAGAGACGGGTTAGTGCCTGTCTCACATCCTGACTGTCTGCAGCTGAGAGAGAGAGACGGGTTAGTGCCTGTCTCACATCCTGACTGTCTGCAGCTGAGAGAGAGACGGGTTAGTGCCTGTCTCACATCCTGACTGTCTGCAGCTGAGAGAGAGAGACGGGTTAGTGCCTGTCTCACATCCTGACTGTCTGCAGCTGAGAGAGAGAGACGGGTTAGTGCCTGTCTCACATCCTGACTGTCTGCAGCTGAGAGAGAGAGACGGGTTAGTGCCTGTCTCACATCCTGACTGTCTGCAGCTGAGAGAGAGAGACGGGTTAGTGCCTGTCTCACATCCTGACTGTCTGCAGCTGAGAGAGAGACGGGTTAGTGCCTGTCTCACATCCTGACTGTCTGCAGCTGAGAGAGAGACGGGTTAGTGCCTGTCTCACATCCTGACTGTCTGCAGCTGAGAGAGAGAGAGACGGGTTAGTGCCTGTCTCACATCCTGACTGTCTGCAGCTGAGAGAGAGAGACGGGTTAGTGCCTGTCTCACATCCTGACTGTCTGCAGCTGAGAGAGAGAGACGGGTTAGTGCCTGTCTCACATCCTGACTGTCTGCAGCTGAGAGAGAGAGACGGGTTTAGTGCCTGTCTCACATCCTGACTGTCTGCAGCTGAGAGAGAGAGACGGGTTAGTGCCTGTCTCACATCCTGACTGTCTGCAGCTGAGAGAGAGAGACGGGTTAGTGCCTGTCTCACATCCTGACTGTCTGCAGCTGAGAGAGAGACGGGTTAGTGCCTGTCTCACATCCTGACTGTCTGCAGCTGAGAGAGAGAGACGGGTTAGTGCCTGTCTCACATCCTGACTGTCTGCAGCTGAGAGAGAGAGACGGGTTAGTGCCTGTCTCACATCCTGACTGTCTGCAGCTGAGAGAGAGAGACGGGTTAGTGCCTGTCTCACATCCTGACTGTCTGCAGCTGAGAGAGAGACGGGTTAGTGCCTGTCTCACATCCTGACTGTCTGCAGCTGAGAGAGAGAGACGGGTTAGTGCCTGTCTCACATCCTGACTGTCTGCAGCTGAGAGAGAGAGACGGGTTAGTGCCTGTCTCACATCCTGACTGTCTGCAGCTGAGAGAGAGACGGGTTAGTGCCTGTCTCACATCCTGACTGTCCGCAGCTGAGAGAGAGAGACGGGTTAGTGCCTGTCTCACATCCTGACTGTCTGCAGCTGAGAGAGAGACGGGTTAGTGCCTGTCTCACATCCTGACTGTCTGCAGCTGAGAGAGAGAGACGGGTTAGTGCCTGTCTCACATCCTGACTGTCTGCAGCTGAGAAACCCTCCCTGTCCCAGTACCTGTCTCACCTTCGTCCTTCGGCTACAGTAGCCGTCTCACCCCCTCCCTGTCCCAGTAGCTGTCTCACCCCCTCCCTGCCTCAGTACCTGTCTCACCTTCGTCCTCCGGCTACAGTAGCCGTCTCACCCCCTCCCTGTCCCAGTAGCTGTCTCACCCCCTCCCTGCCTCAGTACCTGTCTCACCTTCGTCCTCCGGCTACAGTAGCCGTCTCACCCCCTCCCTGTCCCAGTAGCTGTCTCACCCCCTCCCTGCCTCAGTACCTGTCTCACCTTCGTCCTTCGGCTACAGTAGCTGTCTCACCCCCTCCCTGCCTCAGTACCTGTCTCACCTTCGTCCTCCGGCTACAGTAGCTGTCTCACCCCCTCCCTGCCTCAGTACCTGTCTCACCTTCGTCCTCCGGCTACAGTAGCCGTCTCACCCCCTCCCTGCCTAAGTACCTGTCTCACCTTCGTCCTCCGGCTACAGTAGCCGTCTCACCCCCTCCCTGCCTAAGTACCTGTCTCACCTTCGTCCTCCGGCTACAGTAGCCGTCTCACCCCCTCCCTGCCTCAGTACCTGTCTCACCTTCGTCCTTCGGCTACAGTAGCTGTCTCACCCCCTCCCTGTCCCAGTAGCTGTCTCACCCCCTCCCTGCCTCAGTACCTGTCTCACCTTCGTCCTCCGGCTACAGTAGCTGTCTCACCCCCTCCCTGTCCCAGTAGCTGTCTCACCCCCTCCCTGCCTCAGTACCTGTCTCACCTTCGTCCTCCGGCTACAGTCGCTGTCTCACCCCCTCCCTGCCTCAGTACCTGTCTCACCTTCGTCCTCCGGCTACAGTAGCTGTCTCACCCCCTCCCTGCCTCAGTAGCTGTCTCACCCCCTCCCTGTCTCAGTAGCTGTCTCACCCCCTCCCTGCCTCAGTACCTGTCTCACCTTCGTCCTCCGGCTACAGTAGCTGTCTCACCCCCTCCCTGCCTCAGTAGCTGTCTCACCCCCTCCCTGTCTCAGTAGCTGTCTCACCCCCCTCCCTGCCTCAGTACCTGTCTCACCTTCGTCCTCCGGCTACAGTAGCTGTCTCACCCCCTCCCTGTCCCAGTAGCTGTCTCACCCCCTCCCTGCCTCAGTACCTGTCTCACCTTCGTCCTCCGGCTACAGTAGCTGTCTCACCCCCTCCCTGCCTCAGTACCTGTCTCACCTTCGTCCTCCGGCTACAGTAGCCGTCTCACCCCCTCCCTGCCTAAGTACCTGTCTCACCTTCGTCCTCCGGCTACAGTAGCCGTCTCACCCCCTCCCTGCCTCAGTACCTGTCTCACCTTCGGCTACAGTAGCTGTCTCACCCCCTCCCTGTCCCAGTAGCTGTCTCACCTTCGTCCTCCGGCTACAGTAGCCGTCTCACCCCCTCCCTGTCCCAGTAGCTGTCTCACCCCCTCCCTGCCTCAGTACCTGTCTCACCTTCGTCCTCCGGCTACAGTAGCTGTCTCACCCCCCTCCCTGCCTCAGTACCTGTCTCACCTTCGTCCTCCGGCTACAGTAGCTGTCTCACCCCCTCCCTGCCTCAGTACCTGTCTCACCTTCGTCCTCCGGCTACAGTAGCTGTCTCACCCCCTCCCTGCCTCAGTACCTGTCTCACCTTCGTCCTTCGGCTACAGTAGCTGTCTCACCCCCTCCCTGCCTCAGTACCTGTCTCACCTTCGTCCTCCGGCTACAGTAGCTGTCTCACCCCCTCCCTGCCTCAGTACCTGTCTCACCTTCGTCCTCCGGCTACAGTACCTGTCTCACCCCCTCCCTGTCTCAGTAGCTGTCTCACCCCCTCCCCTGTCTCAGTAGCTGTCTCCCCCCCTCCCTGTCTCAGTAGCTGTCTCACCCCCTCCCTGTCTCAGTAGCTGTCTCACCCCCTCCCCTGTCTCAGTAGCTGTCTCACCCCCTCCCTGTCTCAGTAGCTGTCTCACCCCCTCCCTGTCTCAGTAGCTGTCTCCCCCCCCTCCCTGTCTCAGTAGCTGTCTCACCCCCCTCCCTGTCTCAGTAGCTGTCTCCCCCCCTCCCTGTCTCAGTAGCTGTCTCACCCCCTCCCTGTCTCAGTAGCTGTCTCCCCCCCCTCCCTGCCTCAGTACCTGTCTCCCCCCCTCCCTGTCTCAGTAGCTGTCTCACCCCCTCCCTGTCTCAGTAGCTGTCTCACCCCCTCCCTGTCTCAGTAGCTGTCTCCCCCCTCCCTGTCTCAGTACCTGTCTCCCCCCCTCCTGTACAGTCGCTGTCTCACCCCCTCCCTGTCTCAGTAGCTGTCTCCCCCCCCCTCCCTGTCTCAGTACCTGTCTCCCCCCCCTCCCTGTCTCAGTAGCTGTCTCACCCCCTCCATGTCTCAGTAGCTGTCTCCCCCCCCTCCCTGTCTCAGTAGCTGTCTCACCCCCTCCCTGTCTCAGTAGCTGTCTCCCCCCCTCCATGTCTCAGTAGCTGTCTCCCCCCCTCCCTGCCTCAGTACCTGTCTCACCCCCTCCCTGTCTCAGTAGCTGTCTCACCCCCTCCCTGTCTCAGTAGCTGTCTCACCCCCTCCCGTCTCAGTAGCTGTCTCACCCCATCCCGTTCTCAGTAGCTGTCTCACCCCCTCCCTGTCTCAGTAGCTGTCTCACCCCCCTCCCTGTCTCAGTAGCTGTCTCACCCCCTCCCTGTCTCAGTAGCTGTCTCCCCCCCTCCCTGTCTCAGTAGCTGTCTCACCCCCTCCCCTGTCTCAGTAGCTGTCTCACCCCCTCCCTGTCTCAGTAGCTGTCTCACCCCCTCCCTGTCTCAGTAGCTGTCTCACCCCCTCCCTGTCTCAGTAGCTGTCTCACCCCCTCCCTGTCTCAGTAGCTGTCTCCCCCCCCTCCCTGTCTCAGTAGCTGTCTCCCCCCCTCCCTGTCTCAGTAGCTGTCTCACCCCCTCCCTGTCTCAGTACCTGTCTCCCCCCCTCCCTGTCTCAGTACCTGTCTCCCCCCCTCCCTGTCTCAGTACCTGTCTCCCCCCCTCCCTGTCTCAGTACCTGTCTCACCTTCGTCCTCCGGCAGGTATCTCTTATCGATGGCTTCTTTGATCTGGTTGTTGGCTCCTTTGGGATCCAGGTCCATCGCCCAGCTGAAGTTCATCAGAGCCAGGTGAGTCTGCCCCAGCTTCTTATACACCTGAGAGACAGACAGGCAGTCAGACAGACAGACAGACGAGTCTGCCCCAGCTTCTTATACACCTGAGAGACAGACAGGCAGTCAGACAGACAGACAGGTGTTGTTACCTTTCCTATAAGGAAGTAAACCAGAGACTCTTTGGGAACGATCTGCTTCAACTCCTCCAACTCCTGAAGAGCCGCCTGCAGACAGACAGGCAGAGAGACATAGTATCAGTACTGAGTATATGCAGTAATGTGTGAGTATCAGTGCTGAGTATATGCAGTAATGTGTGAGTATCAGTGCTGAGTATATGCAGTAATGTGTGAGTATCAGTACTGAGTATATGCAGTAATGTGTGAGTATCAGTACTGAGTATATGCAGTAATGTGTGAGTATCAGTACTGAGTATATGCAGTAATGTGTGAGTATCAGTACTGAGTATATGCAGTAATGTGTGAGTATCAGTACTGAGTATATGCAGTAATGTGTGAGTATCAGTACTGAGTATATGCAGTAATGTGTGAGTATCAGTACTGAGTATATGCAGTAATGTGTGAGTATCAGTGCTGAGTATATGCAGTAATGTGTGAGTATCAGTGCTGAGTATATGCAGTAATGTGTGAGTATCAGTGCTGAGTATATGCAGTAATGTGTGAGTATCAGTACTGAGTATATGCAGTAATGTGTGAGTATCAGTACTGAGTATATGCAGTAATGTGTGAGTATCAGTGCTGAGTATATGCAGTAATGTGTGAGTATCAGTGCTGAGTATATGCAGTAATGTGTGAGTATCAGTGCTGAGTATATGCAGTAATGTGTGAGTATCAGTACTGAGTATATGCAGTAATGTGTGAGTATCAGTACTGAGTATATGCAGTAATGTGTGAGTATCAGTGCTGAGTATATGCAGTAATGTGTGAGTATCAGTGCTAAGTATATGCAGTAATGTGTGAGTATCAGTACTGAGTATATGCAGTAATGTGTGAGTATCAGTACTGAGTATATGCAGTAATGTGTGAGTATCAGTGCTGAGTATATGCAGTAATGTGTGAGTATCAGTGCTGAGTATATGCAGTAATGTGTGAGTATCAGTGCTGAGTATATGCAGTAATGTGTGAGTATCAGTGTTGAGTATATGCAGTAATGTGTGAGTATCAGTGCTGAGTATATGCAGTAATGTGTGAGTATCAGTACTGAGTATATGCAGTAATCTGTGAGTATCAGTGCTGAGTATATGCAGTAATGTGTGAGTATCAGTACTGAGTATATGCAGTAATGTGTGAGTATCAGTACTGAGTATATGCAGTAATGTGTGAGTATCAGTACTGAGTATATGCAGTATTTGGATCACCTTGTACTTGTCGTTGGCGAACAGGATGGAGGCTCGGTGGAACTTGCAGAGCGGGTTTTTAGGGTCGATCCCGATCGCTCTGTTCAGAGTCTCTAAAGCTGTATCAGACTTCTTCAATGCATGCTGCACCTACACACACACACACACACACACACACACAGTTTGTCGTTACATTTTTTTGTGTTTTGTCAGTCTAAACCTAATCATATTTACTTTACATGCTAACAGAGCAGCTGTTGTGGATGCTACATGCTAACAGAGCAGCTGTTGTGGATGCTACATGCTAACAGAGCAGCTGTTGTGGATGCTACATGCTAGCAGAGCAGCTGTTGTGGATGCTACATGCTAACAGAGCAGCTGTTGTGGATGCTACATGCTAACAGAGCAGCTGTTGTGGATGCTACATGCTAACAGAGCAGCTGTTGTGGATGCTACATGCTAACAGAGCAGCTGTTGTGGATGCTACATGCTAACAGAGCAGCTGCTGTGGATGCTACATGCTAACAGAGCAGCTGTTGTGGATGCTACATGCTAACAGAGCAGCTGTTGTGGATGCTACATGCTAACAGAGCAGCTGTTGTGGATGCTACATGCTAACAGAGCAGCTGTTGTGGATGCTACATGCTAACAGGGCTGCTGTTGTGGATGCTACATGCTAACCTACCACTCCGATGTGACAGAGCAGCACCGAGCTCTGAGGGTTGACGCTCAAAGCTTTCTTAAAGTGAATTTCTGCCAAGTTGAACTTCTCCTGTTTGTAGTAAATCATCCCCAGACCGTACCTGAGCACACAAAGAATATTTATTCCATTAGAGACATTCACTTTGAAACCTGTATAAAAAAACATGGTACAAACATTTAGGGCTGCAACAACGAATCATTAAAAATCGATTGCTAAAAAGGTTGGCAACGAATTCAGGTATCGATTCGTTGGGTCTAGTTTGTTACTCTCTGTTTGCGGAGCTGGCTACGCCACTCGAACAGAGAAAAAAACATTCGAAAAATGGCGGAGGCGGAGAGAAGGGTTAGGGTTAGGGAATGCAGTTTTCTGAATAAAGTAATGGAAAACTTTTTTTGGCACGTTTTTTTTATCCGATGAATCAATTAATCAACAGATTAATCGATTATCAAAATAGTTGTTAGTTGCAGCCCCACAAATATTTAAATGTATATACAGCAGGCCGCGGCGTACCACGCGTTGTAGTGGCGGTTGTTGACTCTGATGGCGTTCCGGAAACAAGCGAGAGCCCGGTCCAACTCCTCCGTCAGGACAAACTCATGACCCAGCAGAGTGTAGGCGTACGCAAAACCCGGGTCCACCTTAGGGACAGACAGGTCAGAGACAGGAGGACAGACAGGTCAGAGAGAGGAGGACAGACAGGTCAGAGAGGAGGACAGACAGGTCAGAGACAGGAGGACAAACAAGTCAGAGAGAGGAGGACAGACAGGTCAGAGAAAGGAGGACAGACAGGTCAGAGAGAGGAGGACAAACAGGTCAGAGAGAGGAGGACAGACAGGTCAGAGAGAGGTGACACAGACAGGTCAGAGAGAGGAGGACAAACAAGTCAGAGAGAGGTGACACAGACAGGTCAGAGAGAGGTGACACAGACAGGTCAGAGAGAGGAGGACAGACAGGTCAGAGAGAGGAGGACAGACAGGTCAGAGAGAGGTGACACAGACAGGTCAGAGAGAGGTGACACAGACAGGTCAGAGAGAGGTGACACAGACAGGTCAGAGAGAGGTGACACAGACAGGTCAGAGAGGTGACACAGACAGGTCAGAGAGAGGAGGACAGACAGGTCAGAGAGAGGAGGACAGACAGGTCAGAGAGAGGTGACACAGACAGGTCAGAGAGAGGTGACACAGACAGGTCAGAGAGAGGTGACACAGACAGGTCAGAGAGAGGTGACACAGACAGGTCAGAGAGGTGACACAGACAGGTCAGAGAGGTGACACAGACAGGTCAGAGAGAGGTGAGACAGACAGGTCAGAGAGAGGTGACACAGACAGGTCAGAGAGAGGTGACACAGACAGGTCAGAGAGGTGACACAGACAGGTCAGAGAGAGGAGGACAGACAGGTCAGAGAGAGGAGGACAGACAGGTCAGAGAGAGGTGACACAGACAGGTCAGAGAGAGGTGACACAGACAGGTCAGAGAGAGGTGACACAGACAGGTCAGAGAGAGGAGGACAGACAGGTCAGAGAGAGGTGACACAAACAAGTCAGAGAGAGGTGACACAGACAGGTCAGAGAGAGGTGACACAGACAGGTCAGAGAGAGGTGACACAGACAGGTCAGAGAGAGGTGACACAGACAGGTCAGAGAGAGGTGACACAGACAGGTCAGAGAGGTGACACAGACAGGTCAGAGAGAGGAGGACAGACAGGTCAGAGAGAGGAGGACAGACAGGTCAGAGAGAGGTGACACAGACAGGTCAGAGAGAGGTGACACAGACAGGTCAGAGAGGTGAGACAGGTGGTAACAGTCTCACCTGGATGGCTCTCTGGAAGAACTTGATGGCGATGTCGTGTTCTCTCTGCAGACTGAAACAGTTCCCTGCCACACACCAGGCCTGCAGATAGACAGGTTGTTATGAAACCCTAACGGAGGGCAGACTGAGGCAAGACTCCGTCCTGGAGTCAGACTGGGTCCTTTGGACGGGTATGGTTCGTAACTAAGGACAGTCTTTGGACGGGTATGCTTTGTAACTAAGGACAGTCTTTGGACGGGTATGGTTCTTACCTCAGGACAGTTTTTGGAAAGGTATGGTTCTTACCCAAGGACAGTCTTCGGACAGGTATGGTTCGTAACTGAGGACAGTTTTTGGACAGGTATGGTTCTTACCCAAGGACAGTCTTTGAACAGGTATGGTTCTTACCTCAGGACAATTTTTGGACAGGTATGGTTCTTACCTCAGGACAGTTTTTGTCAATGTCCGTCAGGTCTTTGGACAGGTATGGTTTGTAACTAAGGACAGTCTTCGGACAGGTATGGTTCGTAACTAAGGACAGTCTTTGGGAAGGTATGGTTCTAAGTAACTAAGGACATTCTTTGGATGGGTATGGTTCGTAACAAAGGACAGTCTTTGGAAAGGTATGGTTCTAAGTAATTAAGGACATTCTTTGGACAGGTATAATTCGTAACAAAGGACAGTCTTTGGAAAGGTATGGTTCTAAGTAACTAAGGACAGTCTTATGACAGGTATGGTTCTTACCTCAGGACAGTTTTTGGACTGGTATGGTTCTTACCTCAGGACAGTTTTTGTCCATGTTCGACAGGTCTTTGGACAGGTATGGTTCGTAACTAAGGACTGTCTTCGGACAGGTATGGTTCTTACCTCAGAACAGTCTTTGGAAAGGTATGGTTCGTAACTAAGGACAGTCTTTGGAAAGATATGGTTCGTTACTAAGGACAGTCTTCGGACAGGTATGGTTCGTAACTAAGGACAGTCTTCGGACGGGTATGGTTCATAACTAAGGATATTCTTTGGACGGGTATGGTTCGTAACTAAGGACATTCTTTGGACGGGTATGGTTCTTACCTCAGAACAGTCTTTGGAAAGGTATGGTTCTAAGTAACTAAGGACATTCTTTGGACGGGTATGGTTCGTAACAAAGGACAGTCTTTGGAAAGGTATGGTTTTAAGTAACTAAGGATATTCTTTGGACGGGTATGATTCGTAACAAAGGACAGTCTTTGGAAAGGTATGGTTTAAGTAACTAAGGACATTCTTTGGACGGGTATGGTTCGTAACTAAGGACAGTCTTATGACAGGTATGGTTCTTACCTCAGGACAGTTTTTGGACAGTCCGTCAGGTCTTTGGACAGGTATGGTTCATAACTAAGGACAGTCTTCGGACAGGTATGGTTCATAACTAAGGACAGTCTTCGGACAGGTATGGTTCGTCACGAAGGACAGTCTTTGGACAGGTATGGTTCGTAACTAAGGACTGTCTTCGGACAGGTATGGTTCTTACCTCAGAAAAGTCTTTGGAAAGGTATGGTTCGTAACTAAGGACAGTCTTTGGAAAGGTATGGTTCGTAACCAAGGACAGTCTTCGGACAGGTATAGTTCGTAACTAAGGACAGTTTTCGGACGGGTATGGTTCGTAACAAAGGACAGTCTTTGGAAAGGTATGGTTCTAAGTAACTAAGGACAGTCTTTGGAAAGGTATGGTTCTAAGTAACTAAGGACAGTCTTATGACAGGTATGGTTCTTACCTCTGGACAGTTTTTGTCCATGTCCGTCAGGTCTTTGGACAGGTATGGTTCATAACTAAGGACAGTCTTCGGACAGGTATGGTTCGTAACTAAGGACAGTCTTCGGACAAGTATAGTTCGTAACTAAGGACAGTTTTCGGACAGGTATGGTTCGTAACTAAGGACAGTCTTCGGACGGGTATGGTTCGTAACTAAGGACATTCTTTGGACGGGTATGGTTCGTAACTAAGGACAGTCTTTGGAAAGGTATGGTTCTAAGTAACTAAGGACAGTCTTATGACAGGTATGGTTCTTACCTCAGGACAGTTTTTGGACAGGTATGGTTCTTACCTCAGGACAGTTTTTGTCCATGTCCGTCAGGTCTTTGGACAGGTATGGTTCGTAACTAAGGAGAGTCTTCGGACAGGCATGGTTCGTAACTAAGGACAGTCTTTGGAAAGGTATGGTTCGTAACTAAGGACAGTCTTCGGAAAGGTATGGTTCGTAACTAAGGACAGTCTTCGGACAGGTATAGTTCGTAACTAAAGACACTTTTCGGACAGGTATGGTTCATAACTAAGGACAGTCTTCGGACGGGTATGGTTTGTAACTAAGGACATTCTTTGGACGGGTATGGTTCTTACCTCAGAACAGTCTTTGGAAACTAATGGTTCGTAACTAAGGACAGTCTTTGGAAAGGTATGGTTCGTAACTAAGGACAGTCTTCGGACAGGTATAGTTCGTAACTAAGGACAGTTTTCGGACAGGTATGGTTCGTAACTAAGGACAGTCTTCGGACGGGTATGGTTCGTAACTAAGGACATTCTTTGGACGGATATGGTTCGTAACTAAGGACATTCTTTGGACGGGTATGGTTCTTACCTCAGAACAGTCTTTGGAAAGGAATGGTTTGTAACTAAGGACAGTCTTTGGAAAGGTATGGTTCGTAACAAAGGACAGTCTTCGGACAGGTATAGTTCGTAACTAAGGACAGTTTTCGGACGGGTATGGTTCGTAACAAAGGACAGTCTTTGGAAAGGTATGGTTCTAAGTAACTAAGGACAGTCTTATGACAGGTATGGTTCTTACCTCAGGACAGTTTTTGGACAGGTATGGTTCTTACCTCAGGACAGTTTTTGTCCATGTCCGTCAGGTCTTTGGACAGGTATGGTTCGTAACTAAGGAGAGTCTTCGGACAGGCATGGTTCGTAACTAAGGACAGTCTTTGGAAAGGTATGGTTCGTAACTAAGGACAGTCTTCGGAAAGGTATGGTTCGTAACTAAGGACAGTCTTCGGACAGGTATAGTTCGTAACTAAAGACACTTTTCGGACAGGTATGGTTCATAACTAAGGACAGTCTTCGGACGGGTATGGTTTGTAACTAAGGACATTCTTTGGACGGGTATGGTTCTTACCTCAGAACAGTCTTTGGAAACTAATGGTTCGTAACTAAGGACAGTCTTTGGAAAGGTATGGTTCGTAACTAAGGACAGTCTTCGGAAAGGTATGGTTCGTAACTAAGGACAGTCTTCGGACAGGTATAGTTCGTAACTAAAGACACTTTTCGGACAGGTATGGTTTGTAACTAAGGACAGTCTTCGGACGGGTATGGTTCGTAACTAAGGACATTCTTTGGACGGATATGGTTCTTACCTCAGAACAGTCTTTGGAAAGGAATGGTTCTTTTTATATATATATCTGTTGTAATTTATTGTCTTTTATTGTGATTGTAGTAATGTGTTTTTATTACATGTACAGCACTTTGGCTTGACCAAAAATCGCTTTTAAATGTGCTTTATAAATAAAACTTGATTTGATTTGAAGTAACTAAGGACATTCTTTGGACGGGTATGGTTCGTAACAAAGGACAGTCTTCGGAAAGGTTTGGTTCGTAACTAAGGAAAGTCTTCAGACAGGTATGGTTCTTACCTCAGAACAGTCTTTGGAAAGGTATGGTTCGTAACTAAGGACAGTCTTTGGACAGGTATGGTTCGTAAGTAAGAACAGTCTTCGGACAGGTATGGTCCGTAAATAAGGACAGTCTTCGGACAGGTATGGTTCGTAACTAAGGACAGTCTTCGGACCGGTATGGTTCGTAAGTAAGGCCAGACTTCGGACAGGTATGGCTCGTAAGGACAGTCTTCGGACAGGTATGGTTCGTAAGTATGGACAGTCTTCGGACAGGTATGGTTCGTAACTAAGGACAGTCTTCGGACAGGTATGGCTCGTAAGGACAGTCTTCGGACAGGTATGGCTCGTAAGGACAGTCTTCGGACAGGTATGGCTCGTAAGGACAGTCTTCGGACAGGTATGGTTCGTAAGTATGGACAGTCTTCGGACAGGTATGGTTCGTAAGTATGGACAGTCTTCGGACAGGTATGGCTCGTAAGGACAGTCTTCGGACAGGTATGGCTCGTAAGGACAGTCTTCGGACAGGTATGGCTCGTAAGGACAGTCTTCGGACAGGTATGGTTCGTAACTAAGGACAGTCTTTGGACAGGTATGGTTCTTACCTCAGGACAGTTTTTGTCCATGTCCGTCAGGTCTTTGGACAGGGCCGACAGGGCCACGTCTTTCTGAAGGTGCCACAGTGTTGTAGAGTAGATCTCCATCCCTTCCACTCGGTACGACTCGATCCTGCGGACTTCGCTGAACAGACGCTCGGCCTACCAACAAACATTATGACATCATCATTCACCTCCAACAAGATTATCATTGTCATTACTACAGTGCAGAAGGGGTCAGGTGTGTCGTCTGTGTTACCTGTGTGTCAGGTGTGTGGTACCCGTGTGTCAGATGTGTGTCATCAGGTGTGTTGTACCTGTGTGTCAGGTGTGTGTTACCTGTGTGTCAGATGTGTATCATCAGGTGTGTGTTACCTGTGTGTCAGGTGTGTGTTACCTGTGTGTCAGATGTGTATCATCAGGTGTGTGGTACCCGTGTGTCAGGTGTGTTACCTGTGTGTACTCGGCCAGTTCAAAGTAGGCCCTGCCAATGTGTGTGAGGACCCAGCCGGTGTTGTAGTGGGGGGGGGGCAGCGAGCTCAGGATGTTGATGGCTTCTCTGCAGTAGTAGGAACACAGTGCCTGGTAACCACGCCCCAGTTCCCGTAACAACGCCATCACGCTGTCTGTACACAGGAAACGTTTACAAAACATGTCAGTGTGAATTCCTGTCCTCCTAGCCACTTCCTGTTTCCAATCCAACTTTAATTATAAAGACATTTAAAACCTCCAGATCAAAGTGCTATACAGATAATTACAGAATAAACAAAAACAAATTAAGGTAAGAACACAAAATAATAAAAACTATAAAAATTCCGAGAAATGTTGACGGACTGAACCTTGGGTGCGCGTCCTGATGCAAAAATCCCCCCCCGCTGAGTAAGTATTAATAGCATTAGTTGTATTGTTAAGGTACAACAAAGAATATCCATTCATTTTAGCTCACTTTTAGCCGACTATTTTAACTGTTTACATTTTTGGATTCTTGTCCCACATTCCTGCATCGTTTCTGAACATCTTTAGATGCCAGTGAACAGAGACAGCCTGTCAGAGAGTGCATTGACAATATTGTGCTGCATTATTGCTTCCAAGTAAAAAACTGTAACTCCAATCAGCTAAATATCCTACCAGAGTATTTAGGATACAGATGAACACCTGAGGACTCGGTCTGATATATGTGTAAGTCCATTTGATTAAATGAGCAGCATTTAATGCGGCGCGGCCATGACAAGTTTCCCTACATTATGATAACCAAATTAGAGAGTGAAAATTGTGGCCAGCCGAGCAATAGTTGGAAAAAAACTCTTCAGATTTTACAGCTCCTCTCCCCTCTAGCCGTGATGTCACTCTTAACTCTCCCACACACACCCATTATAACATGTGAAACAGTGTGACATTGTCACAAAACGTAAGCGGCGACTACGTGAGAACTGTACTAGCTATCAAAGAATATCCAATTAGTCTAAGGCCCCGTTTACACGGAGACGGAACGGGTGTTATCCGCTACAGTTCTCTATCGTATGGACGGTTCGTTCACACGAGGCCCAACGGAGCCCTCAAACGATAACGGGTCCCAAGGTGGGTACATCTGCGGACGGAACGCTCTGGGGGGTCAAACGGCTCTGTGTGTACGCCCGATACGCCATAGCCCCGCCTCTCCCGCTCACCCCCGTCATTGCTGATGTGTTTCGCCAACAACAACAACAACAGTGTTCTGAGTGTTTCGAGCCAGGTCCCGGTATCTCGCAGGACAGTGCACCCAGCAGGAGCCTCCAGCAGAACCCCACGCACGGCAGAGTTTCCGTTGGCCGGTAATTACCGGACTATGACCGGTGAAATATGCTGAAGACCGGCAACTCTAAATCTCGATTATTGTTTAAGTGTCCTTTCACACTGTGGAGGCTATTTTTATATAACATTAGAAAGACTGATTCTTACATTATAAGCTTATTGTGCTCATTTTATGTGGCTGTGACTTTGGAATAAATAGACATCTTTAGCCTGCAATACAGAGTAGCAAGGTCAGGTGCAGACACTGGAAGAATACAAAGAGTTATTCATAAACAGGACATCACTCCGGCCTTGAGCTTTGGGTGAGCTCCGCTCCCACACACAGCTAGGAAGCAGCCTTATGGAGATTCCACTGTTTCTGTAGAAACCAGGGATGCAAACTCATCAGGTATGAAAAAGGTGACAAGGATCCGAGCCCCCCGACCCCACGGACTAACAGGATGTTAGCAGTCAGAACAACTAAAGCAGTTAATAATAACAGAAACGCCAAAGAGTCACATCTAATAGAAATATATAAAAGCATTTATTTTAATTGTGTAGCAGTCAGTTTATAATTTTGGCAGCTCTGTTGAGCATTTTGAAAATGTATTGTCATGCCTCTGTGCAAGGCTTAGTCTTTCTATCTTTATAGCCAGTGGTGTAAAGTAACTAAGTTCATAAACTCAACAAGTACTACACTTGGGTACAATTTTGAGATACTTGTACTTTATTTAAGTATTTCAATGTTTTGCTACTGTGTTCTTCTACTCCTCTACAGTTCAGAGGTAGATGGTGTACTTCTACTCCTCTACAGTTCAGAGGTACATGATGTACTTCTACTCCACTACAGTTCAGAGGTACATGGTGTACTTCTACTCCTCTACAGTTCAGAGGTACATGGTGTACTTCTACTCCTCTACAGTTCAGAGGTACATGGTGTACTTCTACTCCACTACAGTTCAGAGGTACATGTGTACTTCTACTCCTCTACAGTTCAGAGGTACATGGTGTACTTCTACTCCTCTACAGTTCAGAGGTACATGGTGTACTTATACTCCTCTACAGTTCAGAGGTACATGGTGTACTTCTACTCCACTACAGTTCAGAGGTACATGGTGTACTTCTACTCCTCTACAGTTCAGAGGTACATGGTGTACTTCTACTCCTCTACAGTTCAGAGGTACATGGTGTACTTCTACTCCTCTACAGTTCAGAGGTACATGGTGTACTTCTACTCCTCTACAGTTCAGAGGTACATGGTGTACTTCTACTCCTCTACAGTTCAGAGGTACATGGTGTACTTCTACTCCACTACAGTTCAGAGGTAAATGGTGTACTTCTACTCCTCTACAGTTCAGAGGTACATGGTGTACTTCTACTCCTCTACAGTTCAGAGGTAAATGGTGTACTTCTACTCCTCTACAGTTCAGAGGTAAATGGTGTTCTTCTACTCCTCTACAGTTCAGAGGTACATGGTGTACTTCTACTCCTCTACAGTTCAGAGGTACATGGTGTACTTCTACTCCTCTACAGTTCAGAGGTACATGGTGTACTTCTACTCCACTACAGTTCAGAGGTACATGGTGTACTTCTACTCCACTACAGTTCAGAGGTAAATGGTGTACTTCTACTCCTCTACAGTTCAGAGGTACATGGTGTACTTCTACTCCTCTACAGTTCAGAGGTAAATGGTGTACTTCTACTCCACTACAGTTCAGAGGTAAATGGTGTACTTCTACTCATCTACAGTTCAGAGGTACATGGTGTACTTCTACTCCTCTACAGTTCATAGTTACATGGTGTACTTCTACTCCACTACAGTTCAGAGGTACATGGTGTACTTCTCCTCCACTACATGTATTTAATCCCTTTAGTTACTTCACAGATGTGGATGAATGATGTGAAATATAATCAAGTGTTAAATCAGACTTTAGTTCCACCTGGAGTAAATCCACAAGCTACCCTGCAGTATACAAAGTCATTCAAACTAGCTGCACCTTTACCAGCTTTGAGAACACTTTCATGATCAATCATTATAAAACATATCATATATATTATTCTGAAATGGACCAATCTGCACAATGACTACTTTTACTGTACTTTCACTATATTTTGATGAGAATACTTTTCTACTTTCACTTGAGGAACATTTTGAATGCAGGACTTTTACTGTAACAGAGTATTCCTACACTCTGGTACTTCTACTTTTACTCAAGTACAAGACCTGAGTACTTCTACTTTTACTCAAGAACAAGATCTGAGTACTTCTACTTTTACTCAAGAACAAGATCTGAGTACTTCTACTTTTACTCAAGTACAAGATCTGAGTACTTCTACTTTAACTCAAGTTCAAGATCTGAGTACTTAGATCTTGTACTTGAGTAAAAGTATGAGTACTTATACTTTTACTGTCGCTACTTTAACTATATTTTGATGATAATACTTTTGTACTTTTATTTGAGGAACATTTTGATTGCAGGATTGTTCCTACACTCTGGTACTTCTACTTTTACTCAAGTACAAGATCTGAGTACTTCTACTTTTACTCAAGTACACGATATATACTTATACCACCTCTGTTTATAGCCTATGAAAAAAACTATTTGGAAACGAAGGCTAAAGCTAATGTTAGCAGATAGTGACAATGTATGCTAGTTAGCTAGCTCAACGATTCCTTAAAGTGGACCTATCATGCTATATTATAATAATATAGTGTAGGACCATACCTATATAAGGCATATTTATACTTTTCTGTTTTCAAAATACCAAACAGATCATGCATTTTAGCCATGCCTCATTTCGCTCTATTTGCACTTTTCTAGCTCTGTTTTAGCAAGGGCTGATTCAGTGAGAACAGCACCATCTACAGGCCTGGCATATGTACTACAGCGTCTCCAGCGCTTTCGAACGGCAATGGCCGTGGCTGTCTCCTCCTGATTGGTGGAGTTGGCCCAATAGCCGTAGCGCCACCGTCCTGACGTCAGGACAGTGTTCAAATCTGGATCAGTTTTTATCAGATCCGTTGCAGCCCCTTTTTTAGAGATTTGGGTATGGAGGAAAATAGAGAGGGTTGTGTTTTCTGACACTTGGTGAGTTCCCTGGAACACCGGGGACACATATTCATGTAGAAAAGACGTACACAAGTGCATTTTGGACGGAGTCCTTGACCAAGTGAATATATGTCTTTTGCTCTCTCATAATAAATAGTTAAACTTAGAAGTCGTCTGTCTTTCCTGGAATTTTGAACACAAGAACACGCAGGCAGACATATCATTAGCTAGAACTAGCTAGATTTGATCGATATGGACATAAACGCGAGTGAAGTCTAATCGGACAGGAGAGAGAGATCAGAGATCAGCTGACGGAGACACGCAGCTCTGCATGATCACCTGCAGCTCCGCGCGCTGTGATGGAGCGGTGAGCGGAGCAAAACACACACTTCAAGGCCCGGACACACCAAGCTGACACCAAAGAACTGACACAGACGGACCCCCGACTGTTGTGTCGCCTCGCGTCTCTGCGTCTTGGCCATGTGTCATACTGGAACACACCGCAAAGACTTCAGCCGACGGCCAAGTAGCACGTACGAACTGCGCATGCGTGAGTGGTAAAACCACGCCCCGTAAAACTCCAAACAAGTTTTGTGAAGCCGCCATTTTATTATCCTCGCATTAGCATTATTAGCATTAGCATTAGCCCAGAAACGCAGAGAGACTAACTTATGGCCTCACCCCACACATACACACACCCTCCCGGTCCTCCCGATGGCCAGTCCGGGCCTGCCGGTGAGCGTGGAAGTGTGGTCTGCCTCAAGCGGGCATCAGGAGCGGGGCTGTCAGCATCAGCTTGTAGACGGTGTTTTAAACTCGATGCGCTCTGAAACTACGGGGCGGCCGAGGACAAAAAATACACATGCGTTAATCGCGTTAAAATAATTAGTGGCGTTAATTTTTTTTATAAATAAAAATGTTTTCAAAGGCACAGATACATTATCAACCTATGGATCAACAGTTGTAGCCTTTTCTTTTTCGTTTTAATGCCATTGAACACGTCTTTTGATCAGATTGACAGCTACGGTGAGACGATCTGCCGTAAAAGCTCCGTAAAGGTACGTGTTGTGATGTCTGTGTTTGCTTCCCCTGTCGCAAGTTCGGATCGCTCAGTGATGATACTATACCTATTATAATCTGTGGAGTCTCATCTTTAATCGGATATATTGTATGTGCAGCTACGATAAGTAATAAGGGTATCTTTATCTTGAGTTGTGTGCTAAAGCGCGTTAGCATTTTTTCGCTTAGTGCTAATTCAGAGGCTTGGTATTACCCTTGTGTTTTGTTTTGGTAAAAATGGTTCATATCTTCAGTTAGCTGAGATTCTTCCCGTTAATCTGGTGCTACACATTAATAGTTTCATAAATGTTAAGAAGCCCTGAGACATTGTCTCTCGAGGGAGGGGTCCAATGGGGGGACCGTCGTCCTTAACCTGTTCCACTCTGAGCCTGTTTTTCAGGTCTCAGGCTCGAAAATGACATTCCCAGAACAAATGACCATATCTTCCCTTCTAAAAGGGTTAAATTAATAATCTTTTCTCAAAGTAATGATAAACCTGTGAGTTGGATGTAGAAGTGTCAGAATCAATATAAATGTTTTTTATTTTAAAGAAAATTCAGATTTTACATAGTAAAAAACTGTAAATTATAGTGTCCGTCCAAAAATTATTTTTTACAGATAGTGAAAACTACCCTTGGATGATGGGTTAGTAGACTAAAAGCTTTAGGAATCCAAAGTACAACATATAATAAGTACCCTGTATCAAGATTGATGCAAAACAAGTGAAATTTGACCTTTTTAGAGAGATTTAGCCAAAAACTGGGCCATCTGGGGTCATTTGGGTGGATTTGACCTATCTCTGGCCCCCCTTGCTCGATCTGGTTGGTTGACATACCCTTGTGACCGTTAGAGCCAATAGAATCGAAGGAGGAGACTCACATAGACACACATTGTAAAGAAAAAATGTTGCCGCTTCGCGTGTGGAAAGCGAAACTAAACTGGAGGAATGTCTCCTTCTGGAGTTTGGAAACTAAAACGCAGTTGTATTGCTTATGGATTATCAGAAATAATTTCAAAGAAGGCACAGACACATAGGATGAACCTATGGATTAACTGCAGCATCGTTTTTTTATCGTTTTAATGCCATTGAAGACCACTTTTGACCAAGGTAAGATATATTTACATGTTTAGCTTCTTGGCTCCACATGTGATGATGTACGCTTTCGTTTAGAGCGTCGCGAATGTTTATCACTGAGTGTTGAGGTGGGCACCGTTAGATTCAGTGTCTCCAGGACACCAATAAATAGTGTTTGGTTGTGCATCTAGGATAAGTAATAAGGGAGTTCTGAGTGAGTTTAAGTGCCTTTGTCGGTCCCGTTTTTTCGATCGAGGCTAATTCAGAGGCTGAGTGCTAGCATTGTGGGTTTTTTTTGAAAAAAAAAATTAAAAAGATCAGTTAGCTGAGTTTCTTCCCGTTACATGGATATAACACATTCATAGTTTTATTCAATATTAAGATTCCTTAGACGTTGTTTCCTGCAAATGACGCGTTTATCCGCCCGGTACCGGGGGGAAGGCGTGAAACAGGTTAAGAGGTTAAGACCCTTTCCATACATTTTAAGACATCATCGCCACTTCGAGTTTTAACCGGTTACCTTGGCGACACACTTTACCTCACATTTACTATATACAGTATTGATTGTCCTTCCTCCTTATTTTCCAACCATTTGGACGCAAACTTGCATTTCCCCATAACGATGTTGTTTAACCTGTTAACGGGAAGAAACTCATCTAACTGATCATTTTTATTTATTTTTCAAAAAAAATAACACAACCCTAACCCTGAGCCTCTGAATTAGCAACGAGCGAACAATGCTAACAGATTACTGCACCGAAAGTTACTCACAAAACCTTATTATTTATCTTTTCTCCACATCCATGACATCGTTTCACATCGTGAGGTGACACAGAATCGAAGGGTACCCTCATTATCACTCAATTATACGAAATTGCGACGTTATAAACAAAAACAGACATCAAATGTGGCGCTAGGTAGCTAAAAATGCTAACATTTTACCTTGTCTATGTAGTCTCTCCAAAGTGGTCTTCAATGGCATTAAAACGATAAAAAACGCTGCTGAAGTTAATCCATAGGTTCATCCAATTTGTCTGTGTTCCTTTGAAATGATTTCTGATAATCCATAAGCATTAAAACTGCTTTTCCGTTTCCAGATGTCAGAGCTAGAGTGTAGGTTGCTCTGATGCAAAACTACATGCGCGAAGCCCCCACCTTTTTGTTTTACAACGAGTGTGTGTGGGGGAATCCCCCTTCGATTCTTTTGGCTCTAACGGTCAGAAAGAGGTGTCAACCATCAAAATCGAGAAAGGGGGGCCAGAGATATGGAAAAAACCATTTCCACCCAAATCACCTCAGAGGTGGAGTTTTTTTTGCTAAACCTCTCTAAAAAGGTCAAATGTCACTTGTTTTGCATCAATCTTGATACAGGGTACTTATTATATGTTGTACTTTGGATTCCTAAAGCTTTTAGTCTAGATTACCATCATCCAAGGGTAGTTTTCACTATAAGTAAAACATAATTTTTGGACGGACACTATAATTTACAGTTTTTTACTATGTAAAATCTGAATTTTCTTTAAAATAAAAAACATCTATATTGATTCTGACTTTTCTACATCCAACTCACAGGTTTATCATTACTTTGAGAAAAAAGATTATTAATTTAACCCTTTTAGAAGGGAAGATATGGTCATTTGTTCTGGGAATGTCATTTTCGAGCCTGAGACCTGAAAAACAGGCTCAGGGCTAAACAGGTTAACAACCGGCGCGCTATCAAGCAGCCAGTGAGCGTGCGATGTCCCGTTCAGATGACGTCAAATCCAACGGGATGCCATAAATAAACTACACAGAATCACACTACACACCTACGCAATGATTACATTCAGGCAGACTGTAGAATACAACCTCTTTGGACCATTTATATACTTATTGAAAACAAGCTACAAAATGTAATACCTTGGAAAATGCCCTTTAATACTTTTTAATAGCCTTCATTTTCGCTAAATTGATTTATTAACTTTGAATACTTTTTAAGACCCCGCAGACACCCTGTATTATATAGAGTCGTTATTAATTTGTTTCAAAGCTCAATAAATAACAAAGAAGACCTTTGACCGGCACTTTTCTAATTTTGTCCGGAAGATTTAAACTTTAACGGACATGTTGACCGGCGAAAGAAACTGAAACTCTGCCGCACGGTCCCCTCGTCCCTTGGAAGAGGCGGAGAGGTGGGTGTTTTTCATCTGCTGGTGGTCTACCGGGGAGATTGAACGTCCTGCTCGGGAGCCAGGCTCAGAGTTAGTGGCAGTGGGTGCGGTGCACCTGCCTTTTACAGCAGGAGCACACGCTCGCCTCGGGGAGGGAGAAAAAGAGAAACAGAGGCCGCCGAAACAGCCAGAGCCCTGCCTCTCCCCACCTCTGCTGCTCACCCAAATCTACAGCTCCTCTACCACAACCATCAGCAACAAGTGGACATGGAGAACTACATGAACTACATGTTGCTAAATCCACCGCAGAGAATAAACAGAAGGGCAACCAGGCAACCATGGCAACCATGCTCGGGGGTCTTCTTTGCTGCTTTTGGTGTATTTTGTGGCGGAAGTACAGCGCCACTTACAGGCCCGGCATATGTACTACAGTGTCTCCAGCGGGTCGAGCGGTCTCGTGTGGACGGACACGTTTATTGAGCATGTAAACGGAATACTTTTTTTTATATCGAATTCTGTTCGTTTTCGGCTAAATGGGGTCTTATAAAGTCCATAGTCTCGAGAACCGTTTAAACTTGTAATTTTTGTTCTACGTAAAAGTATGCGGAATCTGTATGGGGTGAAAGTGGGGTGTTGTTGAGCTCCGTTCAAATGGATTTCCCATTCATTCCTATTGGGCAAATGATCGCAGTTTTCTGCGATTTGTGTGAAAAGGGCGAATTATAAAAGTCATAGCAACCCGATCCCGGTCATTCTGCTCGTTTTGATGTGTTTTTTGTGTGTTTTGTGTCAACGCTGCCGGACGAGTAGCATGACAACATTTGTGGCGGAAGAAGGAGAATAAGATGAGATAAGTATGTCGAATACTATTCTGTGTGTGGCTCCGCCAGTCACACAGAGAATAGTATGTCGAATACTATTCTGTGTGTGGCTCCGCCAGTCACACAGAATAGTATTCTGTGTGTGGCTCCGCCAGTCACACAGAGAATAGTATGTCGAATACTATTCTGTGTGTGGCTCCGCCAGTCACACAGAGAATAGTATGTCGAATACTATTCTGTGTGTGGCTCTGCCAGTCACACAGAATAGTATGTCGAATACTATTCTGTGTGTGGCTCCGCCAGTCACACAGAATAGTATTCTGTGTGTGGCTCCGCCAGTCACACAGAGAATAGTATGTCGAATACTATTCTGTGTGTGGCTCCGCCAGTCACACAGAGAATAGTATGTCGAATACTATTCTGTGTGGCTCCGCCAGTCACACAGAATAGTAATTCTGGTGTGGCTCCGCCAGTCACACAGAGAATAGTATGTCGAATACTATTCTGTGTGGCTCCGCCAGTCACACAGAGAATAGTATGTCGAATACTATTCTGTGTGGCTCCGCCAGTCACACAGAGAATAGTATGTCGAATACTATTCTGTGTGGCTCCGCCAGTCACACAGAGAATAGTATGTCGAATACTATTCTGTGTGGCTCCGCCAGTCACACAGAGAATAGTATGTTGAATACTATTCTGTGTGGCTCCGCCAGTCACACACAGAATAGTATGTCGAATACTATTCTGTGTGTGGCTCCGCCAGTCACACACAGAATAGTATGTCGAATACTATTCTGTGTGTGTGGCTCCGCCAGTCACACACAGAATAGCAGCCATCAAGTAAAAACAATACAACATTAAAAAGCAATAAAGCAACCATCTACAAAGTGCAGAACGCTCTCTGGTATATTAGTATTAGTACCTGCTGCTGCTCTCTGGTACAGCAGTATTCTCAGTAGTATTCTCAGAAGTATTCTCAGTAGTATTCTCAGTAGTATTAGTACCTGCTGCTGCTCTCTGGTACAGTAGTATTCTCAGTAGTATTCTCAGTAGTATCAGTACCTGCTGCTGCTCTCTGGTACAGCAGTATTCTCAGTAGTATTCTCAGTAGTATTAGTACCTGCTGCTGCTCTCTGGTACCCCGGGCTCTTGGGGTCCGGCAGGCTCAGACCAGGGTCCAGTCTCAGGATGTCCAGGCTCTCGTTCAGGTTGCTGCTGTTGGACGTCTTGGCTGATTTACATTTGGTCTTCCTGTTGGGGATCTTGGTGGGGAACTTCATCTTCAGCTTCTTACTGTTCTCCTGAGAAACAGTTTGACAAGTACAGTTCTGTACTGCTGCAGTATATGTGTAGTACTGCAGAACGTGTAGTACTGCAGAACGTGTAGTACTGCAGAACGTGTAGTACTAAGCCGCTTTCACACCAAGTACATAGCCGGTACCCCCCCAAACTCTGTAGTCCCTGAACTGTCCTAGCAGATCGCGTTCTCACCGGAATAAGTCCCTGAGGGAGGGTTAGGCAAAGGAAGCCGCTGATAGGGCTGCTCGATTATGGCAAAAATCATAATCACGATTATTTTTGGTCAATAATTGATATCACGATTATTAAATACGATTATTCATTAACTTTGAAAACGTCCATTTATTGAACTTTAAAACAAATTAAAATAATAATTTGAACAGTATCTGTTTAACTGTTGATTACCCTGAACGTATAATTCAACTGAAAAACCAATAAATTAAATGATACATTTGCATTTAAATAAATAATATCAAAATAATAAATACCAATAAAAAAGATCAACAAATATTTTGGAGCGCACTTCAACAAGCTACTAAACATATATAAATGAGATCAAATATGTTGCACAGTCTCAACCTAGCAAAGCTAAATAATAGTTTTTTTCGATTATGTTGTTTTTGTAATTGTGGCAGGCCAAAATCATAATTGCGATTAAAAAACGATTAATTGCACAGCCCTAGCCGCTGACGTCAATTATTTTTCTTTGGGTTCACAAAACTGGGGGTGAAAAGGTTAGCACGAACTAGGGACTAGGCCCAGATCCTTTTTGGTGTGAAACCAAATCTCCCCACCCTATCGGCCTAGTTCGGGGGTAAATACTCCGGTGTGAAGGCGCCTCTAGAGTACGTGTGGTACTATAAGTACCTTGGCAGTAGAGCTGGCGCTGGTGAACAGTCTGGAGCTTCTTCTGGGCTGAACGTTCGGAGGACCAGACATACTGGGGCTGAGCACCTGAGGAGACCCACTGACAGACAGACAGGCGTCAGACAGACAGGTATCAGACAGACAGGCGTCAGACAGACAGGCGTCAGACAGACAGGCATCAGACAGACAGACAGGTGTCAGACCTATAGACAGGTGGGTAGTTACCTGGTGTGAGGGGCGGAGGTCTGTGATTGGTTGAACGGGATTGGGAGAACGTCTCTGCTGTTACCTGTCTGACTGAAGACAGACTTTGACTGACTGATCCTGGAGACAGACTGAGAGAGACAGGTGAGGAGAGAGAGACAGGTCACAGATGAGGAGAGAGAGACAGGTGACAAGTGAGGAGAGAGACAGGTGAGGAGAGAGAGACAGGTGACAGGTGAGGAGAGAGAGACAGGTGCGGTGAGGAGAGAGGGACAGGTGAGGAGAGAGAGAGAGAGACAGGTGAGGAGAGAGAGAGAGACAGGTGAGGAGAGAGAGACAGGTGACAGGTGAGGAGAGAGAGACAGGTGCAGTGAGGAGAGAGGGGCAGGTGAGGAGAGAGAGAGAGACAGGTGAGGAGAGAGAGAGAGACAGGTGAGGAGAGAGAGACAGGTGCGGTGAGGAGAGAGGGACAGGTGCGGAGAGAGAGACAGGTGACAAGTGAGGAGAGAGGGACAGGTGAGGAGAGAGAGACAGGTGACAGGTGAGGAGAGAGAGAGAGAGACAGGTGAGGAGAGAGAGAGAGACAGGTGAGGAGAGAGAGACAGGTGCGGTGAGGAGAGAGGGACAGGTGCGGTGAGGAGAGAGGGACAGGTGAGGAGAGAGAGAGAGAGACAGGTGAGGAGAGAGAGACAGGTGAGGAGAGAGACAGGTGAGGAGAGAGACAGGTGAGGAGAGAAACAGGTGAGGAGAGAGAGAGAGACAGGTGAGGAGAGAGACAGGTGAGGAGAGAGACAGGTGAGGAGAGAGAGACAGGTGAGGAGAGAGACAGGTGAGGAGAGAGAGACAGGCGAGGGTTCAGAAGGATAATTAGAATAACAAATTCAATTAAAACATTGAGAATGAAGTGTGTGTGTGTGTGTACCTTCTTGCTGGAAACTGTAGATTGGGTTTCCATGGTAGCTGAATAGTTTTGTAAATATGTGGGGTCTCCAGGGCTAGGCTCCAGGGGCAGGATGCCAAAACTACAAACACACACAATTGAGTGCCTTGTTAAACGACTCCCCCATACAGGTGTTGTTATACAGGTGTTGTTACATTACTCACCCGTACAGGTGTTGTTACATTACTCACCCGTACAGGTGTTGTTACATTACTCACCCGTACAGGTGTTGTTAAATTACTCACCCGTACAGGTGTTGTTACATTACTCACCCGTACAGGTGTTGTTACATTACTCACCCGTACAGGTGTTGTTACATTACTCACCCGTACAGGTGTTGTTACATTACTCACCCGTACAGGTGTTGTTACATTACTCACCCCTACAGGTGTTGTTACATTACTCACCCGTACAGGTGTTGTTACATTACTCACCCGTACAGGTGTTGTTACATTACTCACTCGTACAGGTGTTGTTACATTACTCACCCGTACAGGTGTTGTTATACGGGTGTTGTTACATTACTCACCCGTACAGGTGTTGTTATACAGGTGTTGTTATACAGGTGTTGTTATACAGGTGTTGTTATACAGGTGTTGTTACATTACTCACCCGTACAGGTGTTGTTACATTACTCACCCCTACAGGTGTTGTTACATTACTCACCCGTACAGGTGTTGTTACATTACTCACCCGTACAGGTGTTGTTACATTACTCACCCGTACAGGTGTTGTTACATTACTCACTCGTACAGGTGTTGTTACATTACTCACTCGTACAGGTGTTGTTATACGGGTGTTGTTACATTACTCACCCGTACAGGTGTTGTTATACGGGTGTTGTTATACAGGTGTTGTTATACAGGTGTTGTTATACAGGTGTTGTTACATTACTCACCCGTACAGGTGTTGTTACATTACTCACCCCTACAGGTGTTGTTACATTACTCACCCGTACAGGTGTTGTTACATTACTCACTCGTACAGGTGTTGTTACATTACTCACCCCTACAGGTGTTGTTACATTACTCACCCGTACAGGTGTTGTTAAATTACTCACTCGTACAGGTGTTGTTACATTACTCACTCGTACAGGTGTTGTTACATTACTCACCCGTACAGGTGTTGTTATACGGGTGTTGTTACATTACTCACTCGTACAGGTGTTGTTACATTACTCACCCGTACAGGTGTTGTTACATTACTCACCCGTACAGGTGTTGTTATACGGGTGTTGTTACATTACTCACCCGTACAGGTGTTGTTACATTACTCACCCGTACAGGTGTTGTTATACGGGTGTTGTTACATTACTCACCCGTACAGGTGTTGTTACATTACTCACCCGTACAGGTGTTGTTACATTACTCACTCGTACAGGTGTTGTTACATTACTCACCCGTACAGGTGTTGTTATACGGGTGTTGTTACATTACTCACCCGTACAGGTGTTGTTACATTACTCACCCCTACAGGTGTTGTTACATTACTCACCCGTACAGGTGTTGTTACATTACTCACCCGTACAGGTGTTGTTACATTACTCACCCGTACAGGTGTTGTTACATTACTCACCCGTACAGGTGTTGTTACATTACTCACCCCTACAGGTGTTGTTACATTACTCACCCGTACAGGTGTTGTTATACAGGTGTTGTTACATTACTCACCCCTACAGGTGTTGTTACATTACTCACCCGTACAGGTGTTGTTACATTACTCACTCGTACAGGTGTTGTTACATTACTCACCCGTACAGGTGTTGTTATGCGGGTGTTGTTATACGGGTGTTGTTATACGGGTGTTGTTACATTACTCACCCGTACAGGTGTTGTTACATTACTCACCCGTACAGGTGTTGTTACATTACTCACCCGTACAGGTGTTGTTATGCGGGTGTTGTTATACGGGTGTTGTTACATTACTCACCCGTACAGGTGTTGTTATACAGGTGTTGTTATACAGGTGTTGTTACATTACTCACCCGTACAGGTGTTGTTACATTACTCACCCGTAC
>NW_022987861.1:15000-20000 GCF_902827165.1 Trematomus bernacchii | reverse complement strand
TCAGGAAATAAACCCCTCTCTCTTTTCCTCCGTACACATCTCTAAAAACGGGGGAGCAACGGAGCTGATCCAGATTTGCTGAGTCATGACCACATTACTAAAATGTGGGCGGGCTTTACACCCACGGGCCAATCAGAAACGTTGCTGTCAGAAACAATGTGTTCTGGAAGTAATATGGTCTGTGTTTACATTAGCATGCTAACACTCAGAGCTAACCTGTACTGGAGAGAGTATGTGTGAAGAAGCAGGAAATGAAAAGGAAGTCACCTTGTGGTAAACAGTTTAATGTAACCTTTATTACAGTCTGTATAACAGTTTAATGTAACCTTTATTACAGTCTGTATAACAGTTTAATGTAACCTTTATTACAGTCTGTATAACAGTTGAATTGAACCTTTATTACAGTCTGTATAACAGTTTAATGTAACCTTTATTACAGTCTGTATAACAGTTTAATGTAACCTTTATTACAGTCTGTATAACAGTTTAATTTAATAAATATTACAGTCTGGATAGTGGTGGTCTAATGGATAATGAGGTGGGCTGAAGATTGGAAGGTTGTGAGTTCAAATCCCGCTCAAGGAACACCACCACTAGTGTGCCCTTGAGTAAGGCACTTAGTCCTTAGTTACTCCAGGGAGAATGTCCCTGTAATTGGTCATTGTAAGTCGCTTTGGATAAAAGCGTCAGCTAAATGAAATGTAATGTAATGTTTAACAGTTTAATTGAATCATTATTACAGTCTGTATAACAGTTTAATTGAATCATTATTACAGTCTGATTAACAGTTTAATTGAACCATTATTACAGTCTGATTAACAGTTTAATTGAATCATTATTACAGTCTGTATAACAGAGGCTAACCAGCTGATGCTAATGTTTTGATGCTAACCTGCAGGTAGCTGGTGTTAGCTAGCTTTAGCAAGAAGAAGCTAACCAACTGTTGTTTATCTTTAGTAAAACAGCTGATCTCGAGTCAGACTTTAACAACAATCACAACATACCCGTGTCTGTCTGTGAACTTTAGGGGGGTGATGGGTAAACATTAGCATCGATGTTAGCCGGCTCACATGCTAACACAGCTACATGTTAGCATGTAATAATACAGAACTGTGAAGCCGATCAGCTTCTCCTGCTCATCAGAAACAGCTGATTCAGAGACATTGAAACATCAATAGCTGTTTATTTCATATCTTTTATATATATTCAGTATTCAGTCAGAAAGTCGTTTAACCTTTAATCCGTGTTTGTGCTGAGGAACCATGTATATCTATAGCAGAACCACAGTGATATTATCTAATGAAACAGAACCACAGTGATATTATCTAATGAAACAGAACCACACTGATATGTTCATAATGAAGCAGAACATGTTTCATGGACCAGGGGAGCCTCACTCCGTGTTTCTGACCGACAGGGGAGCCTTAAACACGGAGGCTATCTGGAGCTAACCTAGCTAACAGCTAGCTCTGCTGATAGAGAACCAACTGACCGAACCTCAGTGTTAATGGGAGGGTTTTTAACAGCAGTAGGACCAGCAATAACACCGATAATAAGAGCAGTAAACCGGTGGGGCCTGTGGCGGAGAGACAGCAGCTGTGAGGCCGGAGAGAGGAGCTCCAGCCCGGCCTCAGAGTAGAGATCTCCCCGCTCAGGGGCTCCTCTCTCCGGCTACCCTCCCTTATTATTATCTCCATTACTGATAAAGCCTTTACCTGCACGGGTTCCTGCAGCACCGTCATCCCGCTTCTCCGGCTCTTCGGTCGCTTTTCCCTCTTTCCTTTCGGAGCTTTTCTTCACTTCGGTCTCCAGGAGGAGCTGCGGCCGGAGATTTGAACAAACCGACCGTTAACAGCCGAACAGAGCCGAAGATACCCGAGGGGGCCATCCGGAGACACACGAGTTCTGACGGAAAGAGCCGAACATAGGAGAGGGCCATCCGGAGACACACGAGTTCTGACGGAAGGAGCCGAAGATTCCAGAAGAGGGAGGAGGGCCGTCCGGAGAAATACGAGTTCTGACGGAAAGAGCCGAAAGGCCAACAATCTTGAATCCTTCAAAAAATCTCTCAAAACTCACTTATTCACTCTAGCTTTCAAACACTGATCAACAACCCTACCCCCCCCCCCCCCCATTTTACTCAGCACTTGGATTAGGACTTTTGTTTATGGTTTTGGTTTTTGATTTTGTTTCTGTTCTGATTTTATGTAAAGCGTCTTTGAAGTAGGAAGTATACTCACTAACACAGAGGAAGTGAGGAAGTACTCACTAACACAGAGGAAGTGAGGAAGTACTCACTAACACTGAGGAAGTACTCACTAACACATATTTAAACATATTTGAGAGTAATAAGTATTTTGTTTACAGGGAAGAGGTCTTAGATCTTTGATTTCAGCTCATGATGCGTTTATATATTTGTTCAGTGTATTTATAATATAGGATGATGAGGTGTTTATTTATGTATTATTATTCACTATAGAATCAGAGGCAGTGAAGCATCACAGAATAATCAGATAGATAGACAGTCACATTTATTTATTCCAAATAGGGAAATTATTTGACAGATAAATCGTTTATAAACTGAAGGGAAGTTCATGAATCATTGACACGACTCTGAATGCAACACAGCACAAACTTTATTTAAAACATTCAGCACTTCCTGTATAACTGTCAAACACATTTAGTCATCAGAAACACGACCTGCTTCAACCAATCACTGAACAGAGGCTAATTCTAATACTATCGCTATTAAGCAGAGAGGCGGGGCTACACGTCGAGGGGCGGGGCTACACATTTAGAGGTGGGTTTTCGTGTTATGGGCGGGGCTACACATCGAGGGGCAGGGCTACGCATTTAGAGGTGGGTTTCCGTGTTGTGGGCAGGGCTACACATTTAGAGGTGGGTTTCCGTGTTGTGGGCGGGGCTACACATTTAGAGGTGGGTTTCCGTGTTGTGGGCGGGGCTACACATTTAGAGGTGGGTTTCCGTGTTGTGGGCTGGACTACGAGGTGCAGTTGGTCTCTGGAAAGAGTCGACATTTGACCACGGACAGGTAGGTCTCCACCTGCAACAAGAACATCATGGGGGTCAGGAAGTCACCACTCCCAGGAGAAAATCACAGGTTTAAAGTCAGGAATCTAATCCAGGTGTAACACTTTTTGATCAGAGTCCCTCCAGTGTATCCGAATGGCTCGCATGTCCTTCTTGAAGCAAGCAGCAGCTCGTAGGTTCTCCTGAGGCTGCTGCTCTGCTAGTAGTAATAATAAACCCTACAGTAATGAACCTTATGGGTATAAACCCTATATTAAACCCTATGGGTATAAACCCTATATTAAACCCTATGGGTATAAACCCTATAGTAAACCCTATGGGTATAAACCCTATAGTAAACCCTATGGGTATAAACCCTATAGTAATGAACCTTATGGGTATAAACCCTATAGTAAACCCTATGGGTATAAACCCTATAGTAAACCCTATGGGTATAAACCCTATAGTAAACCCTATGGGTATAAACCCTATAGTAAACCCTATGGGTATAAACCCTATAGTAATTAACCTTATGGGTATAAACCCTATAGTAAACCCTATAGTAAACCCTATGGGTATAAACCCTATAGTAAACCCTATGGGTATAAACCCTATAGTAATGAACCTTATGGGTATAAACCCTATAGTAAACCCTATGGGTATAAACCCTATAGTAAACCCTATGGGTATAAACCCTATAGTAAACCCTATGGGTATAAACCCTATAGTAAACCCTATGGGTATAAACCCTATAGTAATGAACCTTATGGGTATACACCCTATAGTAAACCCTATGGGTATAAACCCTATAGTAAACCCTATGGGTATAAACCCTATAGTAATGAACCTTATGGGTATACACCCTATAGTAAACCCTATGGGTATACACCCTATAGTAAACCCTATGGGTATAAACCCTATAGTAATGAACCTTATGGGTATAAACCCTATAGTAAACCCTATGGGTATAAACCCTATAGTAAACCCCATGGGTATAAACCCTATAGTAAACCCTATAGTAAACCCTATGGGTATAAACCCTATAGTAAACCCTATAGTAAACCCTATGGGTATAAACCCTATAGTAAACCCTATAGTAAACCCTATAGTAAACCTTATGGGTATAAACCCTATAGTAAACCCTATGGGTATAAACCCTATAGTAAACCCTATGGGTATAAACCCTATAGTAATGAACCTTATGGGTATAAACCCTATAGTAAACCCTATGGGTATAAACCCTATAGTAATGAACCTTATGGGTATAAACCCTATAGTAAACCCTATGGGTATAAACCCTATAGTAATGAACCTTATGGGTATAAACCCTATAGTAAAACCCTATGGGTATAAACCCTATAGTAATGAACCTTATGGGTATAAACCCTATAGTAAACCCTATGGGTATAAACCCTATAGTAATGAACCTTATGGGTATAAACCCTATAGTAAACCCTATGGGTATAAACCCTATAGTAATGAACCTTATGGGTATAAACCCTATAGTAAACCTTATGGGTATAAACCCTATAGTAAACCCTATGGGTATAAACCCTATAGTAAACCCTATAGTAAACCCTATAGTAAACCCTATGGGTATAAACCCTATGGGTATAAACCCTATAGTAAACCCTATGGGTATAAACCCTATAGTAATGAACCCTATGGGTATAAACCCTATAGTAAACCTTATGGGTATAAACCCTATAGTAATGAACCCTATGGGTATAAACCCTATAGTAATGAACCTTATGGGTATAAACCCTATAGTAAACCTTATGGGTATAAACCCTATAGTAATGAACCTTATGGGTATAAACCCTATAGTAATGAACCCTATGGGTATAAACCCTATAGTAAACCCTATGGGTATAAACCCTATGGGTATAAACCCTATGGGTATAAACCCTATAGTAAACCCTATGGGTATAAACCCTATAGTAATGAACCTTATGGGTATAAACCCTATA
>NW_022987861.1:5000-10000 GCF_902827165.1 Trematomus bernacchii | reverse complement strand
CAGCTCGTTAACTTGTGCTGGTTAATGCAGCTCGTTAACTAATGCTGGTCAATGCAGCTCGTTAACTAATGCTCATTAATGCAGCTCGTTAACTAATGCTGGTCAATGCAGCTCGTTAACTAGTGCTCATCAATGCAGCTCGTTAACTTGTGCTGGTTAATGCAGCTCGTTAACTAATGCTGGTCAATGCAGCTCGTTAACTAATGCTCATTAATGCAGCTCGTTAACTAATGCTGGTCAATGCAGCTCGTTAACTAGTGCTCATCAATGCAGCTCGTTAACTAATGCTGGTCAATGCAGCTCGTTAACTAGTGCTGGTCAATGCAGCTCGTTAACTAATGCTCATCAATGCAGCTCGTTAACTAATGCTGGTCAATGCAGCTCGTTAACTAGTGCTGGTCAATGCAGCTCGTTAACTAGTGCTGGTCAATGCAGCTCGTTAACTTGTGCTGGTCAATGCAGCTCGTTAACTAATGCTCATCAATGCAGCTCGTTAACTTGTGCTGGTTAATGCAGCTCGTTAACTAATGCTGGTCAATGCAGCTCGTTAACTTATGCTGGTCAATGCAGGTCGTTAACTAATGCTCATCAATGCAGCTCGTTAACTAATGCTGGTCAATGCAGCTTGTTAACTAATGCTGGTCAATGCAGCTCGTTAACTAATGCTGGTCAATGCACCTCGTTAACTAATGCTGGTCAATGCAGCTTGTTAACTAATGCTGGTTAATGCAGCTTGTTAACTAATGCTGGTCAATGCAGCTCGTTAACTAATGCTGGTCAATGCAGCTCGTTAACTAATGCTGGTCAATGCAGCTCGTTAACTAATGCTGGTCAATGCAGCTCGTTAACTAATGCTGGTCAATGCAGCTCGTTAACTTATGCTGGTCAATGCAGGTCGTTAACTAATGCTCATCAATGCAGCTCGTTAACTAATGCTGGTCAATGCAGCTTGTTAACTAATGCTGGTCAATGCAGCTCGTTAACTAATGCTGGTCAATGCACCTCGTTAACTAATGCTCATCAATGCAGCTCGTTAACTAATGCTGGTCAATGCAGCTCGTTAACTAATGCTGGTCAATGCAGCTCGTTAACTAATGCTGGTCAATGCAGCTTGTTAACTAATGCTGGTTAATGCAGCTTGTTAACTAATGCTGGTCAATGCAGCTCGTTAACTAATGCTGGTCAATGCAGCTCGTTAACTTGTGCTGGTCAATGCAGCTTGTTAACTAATGCTCATCAATGCAGCTCGTTAACTAATGCTGGTCAATGCAGCTCGTTAACTTGTGCTGGTCAATGCAGCTCGTTAACTAATGCTGGTCAATGCAGCTCGTTAACTAATGCTCATCAATGCAGCTCGTTAACTTGTGCTGGTTAATGCAGCTCGTTAACTAATGCTGGATAATGCAGCTTGTTAACTAATGCTGGTCAATGCAGCTCGTTAACTAATGCTGGTCAATGCAGCTCGTTAACTAATGCTGGTTAATGCAGCTTGTTAACTAATGCTGGTCAATGCAGCTCGTTAACTAATGCTCATCAATGCAGCTCGTTAACTTGTGCTGGTTAATGCAGCTCGTTAACTAATGCTGGTTAATGCAGCTCGTTAACTAATGCTCATCAATGCAGCTCGTTAACTTGTGCTGGTCAATGCAGCTTGTTAACTAATGCTGGTCAATGCAGCTCGTTAACTAATGCTGGTCAATGCAGCTCGTTAACTAATGCTGGTTAATGCAGCTTGTTAACTAATGCTGGTCAATGCAGCTCGTTAACTAATGCTGGTCAATGCAGCTCGTTAACTAATGCTGGTCAATGCAGCTCGTTAACTAATGCTCATCAATGCAGCTCGTTAACTTGTGCTGGTTAATGCAGCTCGTTAACTAATGCTGGTTAATGCAGCTTGTTAACTTGTGCTGGTCAATGCAGCTCGTTAACTAATGCTGGTTAATGCAGCTCGTTAACTAATGCTGGTTAATGCAGCTTGTTAACTAATGCTGGTTAATGCAGCTCGTTAACTAATGCTCTTTAATGCAGCTCGTTAACTAATGCTCTTTAATGCAGCTCGTTAACTAATGCTGGTTAATGCAGCTCGTTAACTAATGCTGGTTAATGCAGCTCGTTAACTGATGCTGGTTAATGCAGCTCGTTAACTAATGCTCTTTAATGCAGCTCGTTAACTAATGCTCTTTAATGCAGCTTGTTAACTAATGCTGGTCAATGCAGCTCGTTAACTAATGCTCTTTAATGCAGCTCGTTAACTAATGCTCATTAATGCAGCTCGTTAACTAATGCTCATCAATGCAGCTCGTTAACTAATGCTGGTCAATGCAGCTCGTTAACTTGTGCTGGTCAATGCAGCTCGTTAACTAATGCTGGTCAATGCAGCTCGTTAACTAATGCTCATCAATGCAGCTCGTTAACTTGTGCTGGTTAATGCAGCTCGTTAACTAATGCTGGATAATGCAGCTTGTTAACTAATGCTGGTCAATGCAGCTCGTTAACTAATGCTGGTCAATGCAGCTCGTTAACTAATGCTGGTTAATGCAGCTTGTTAACTAATGCTGGTCAATGCAGCTCGTTAACTAATGCTCATCAATGCAGCTCGTTAACTTGTGCTGGTTAATGCAGCTCGTTAACTAATGCTGGTTAATGCAGCTCGTTAACTAATGCTCATCAATGCAGCTCGTTAACTTGTGCTGGTCAATGCAGCTTGTTAACTAATGCTGGTCAATGCAGCTCGTTAACTAATGCTGGTCAATGCAGCTCGTTAACTAATGCTGGTTAATGCAGCTTGTTAACTAATGCTGGTCAATGCAGCTCGTTAACTAATGCTGGTCAATGCAGCTCGTTAACTAATGCTGGTCAATGCAGCTCGTTAACTAATGCTCATCAATGCAGCTCGTTAACTTGTGCTGGTTAATGCAGCTCGTTAACTAATGCTGGTTAATGCAGCTTGTTAACTTGTGCTGGTCAATGCAGCTCGTTAACTAATGCTGGTTAATGCAGCTCGTTAACTAATGCTGGTTAATGCAGCTTGTTAACTAATGCTGGTTAATGCAGCTCGTTAACTAATGCTCTTTAATGCAGCTCGTTAACTAATGCCTCTTTAATGCAGCTCGTTAACTAATGCTGGTTAATGCAGCTCGTTAACTAATGCTGGTTAATGCAGCTCGTTAACTGATGCTGGTTAATGCAGCTCGTTAACTAATGCTCTTTAATGCAGCTCGTTAACTAATGCTCTTTAATGCAGCTTGTTAACTAATGCTGGTCAATGCAGCTCGTTAACTAATGCTCTTTAATGCAGCTCGTTAACTAATGCTCATTAATGCAGCTCGTTAACTAATGCTCATTAATGCAGCTCGTTAACTAATGCTCTTTAATGCAGCTCGTTAACTAATGCTGGTCAATGCAACTCGTTAACTAATGCTCATTAAAGCAGCTCGTTAACTAATGCTCATTAATGCAGCTCGTTAACTAATGCTCATCAATGCAGCTCGTTAACTAATGCTGGTTAATGCAGCTCGTTAACTATTGCTGGTTAATGCAGCTCGTTAACTAATGCTCATTAATGCAGCTCGTTAACTAATGCTGGTCAATGCAGCTCGTTAACTAATGCTGGTTAATGCAGCTCGTTAACTAATGCTCATTAATGCAGCTCATTAACTAATGCTCATCAATGCAGCTTGTTAACTAATGCTGGTCAATGCATCTCGTTAACTAATGCTCATTAATGCAGCTCGTTAGCTAATGCTCATCAATGCCGCTCGTTAACTAATGCTCATTAATGCAGCTCGTTAACCAATGCTGGTTAATGCAGCTCGTTAACTAATGCTGGTTAATGCAGCTCGTTAACTAATGCTGGTTAATGCAGCTCGTTAACTAATGCTGGTTAATGCAGCTCGTTAACTAATGCTGGTTAATGCAGCTCGTTAACTAATGCTCTTTAATGCAGCTTGTTAACTAATGCTCTTTAATGCAACTTGTTAACTAATGCTCTTTAAAGCAGCTCGTTAACTAATGCTCTTTAATGCAGCTCGTTAACTAATGCTCTTTAATGCAGCTCGTTAACTAATGCTCATTAATGCAACTCGTTAGCTAATGCTCATTAATGCAGCTCGTTAACTAATGCTGGTTAATGCAGCTCGTTAACTAATGCTGGTCAATGCCAGCTCGTTAACTAATGCTGGTTAATGCAGCTCGTTAAACTAATGCTGGTTAATGCAGCTTGTTAACTAATGCTGGTCAATGCAGCTTGTTAACTAATGCTCTTTAATGCAGCTCGTTAACTAATGCTCTTTAATGCAGCTTGTTAACTAATGCTCTTTAATGCAGCTCGTTAACTAATGCTGGTCAATTCAGCTCGTTAACTAATGCTCTTTAATGCAGCTCGTTAGCTAATGCTGGTTAATGCAGCTCGTTAACTAATGCTGGTCAATGCAGCTCGTTAACTAATGCTGGTCAATGCAGCTCGTTAACTAATGCTGGTCAATGAAGCTCGTTAACTAATGCTGGTCAATGCAGCTCGTTAACTAATGCTGGTTAATGCAGCTCGTTAACTAATGCTGGTCAATGCAGCTCGTTAACTAATGCTGGTTAATGCAACTCGTTAACTAATGCTCATCAATGCAGCTCGTTAGCTAATGCTGGTTAATGCAGCTTGTTAACTAATGCTGGTTAATGCAACTCGTTAACTAATGCTCATCAATGCAGCTCGTTAACTAATGCTGGTCAATGCAGCTAGTTAACTAATGCTGGTCAATGCAGCTCGTTAACTAATGCTCATTAATGCAGCTTGTTAACTAATGCTGGTTAATGCAACTCGTTAACTAATGCTCATTAATGCAGCTCGTTAACTAATGCTCATCAATGCAGCTCGTTAACTAATGCTCATCAATGCAGCTTGTTAGCTAATGCTGGTCAATGCAGCTCGTTAACTAATGCTGGTTAATGCAACTCGTTAACTAATGCTCATTAATGCAGCTCGTTAACTAATGCTCATCAATGCA
>NW_022987860.1:55000-86252 GCF_902827165.1 Trematomus bernacchii | reverse complement strand
GTACCTGTACAGGTGAGAGACACCTGTCTGTACCTGTACAGGTGAGAGACACCTGTCTGTACCTGTACAGGTGAGAGACACCTGTCTGTACCTGTACAGGTGAGAGACACCTGTCTGTACCTGTACAGGTGAGAGACACCTGCACAGGTGAGACACACCTGTCTGTACCTGCACAGGTGAGAGACTGTCTGTACCTGTACAGGTGAGAGACACCTGCACAGGTGAGAGACACCTGTCTATACCTGTACAGGTGAGAGACACCTGTCTGTACCTGCACAGGTGAGAGACTGTCTGTACCTGTACAGGTGAGAGACACCTGTCTGTACCTGCACAGGTGAGAGACACCTGTCTGTACCTGCACAGGTGAGAGACTGTCTGTACCTGTACAGGTGAGAGACACCTGTATGTACCTGCACAGGTGAGACACCTGTCTGTACCTGCACAGGTGAGAGACTGTCTGTACCTGTACAGGTGAGAGACACCTGCACAGGTGAGACACACCTGTCTGTACCTGCACAGGTGAGACACACCTGTCTGTACCTGCACAGGTGAGAGACTGTCTGTACCTGTACAGGTGAGAGACACCTGCACAGGTGAGAGACACCTGTCTGTACCTGCACAGGTGAGACACACCTGTCTGTACCTGCACAGGTGAGAGACTGTCTGTACCTGTACAGGTGAGAGACTGTCTGTACCTGTACAGGTGAGAGACGACTGTCTGTACCTGTATAGGTGAGACGCACCTGTCTGTACCTGTATAGGTGAGAGGCACCTGTCTGTACCTGTACAGGTGAGAGGCACCTGTCTGTACCTGTACAGGTGAGAGACACCTGTCTGTACCTGTATAGGTGAGAGGCACCTGTCTGTACCTGTACAGGTGAGAGACACCTGTCTGTACCTGTACAGGTGAGAGGCACCTGTCTGTACCTGTATAGGTGAGAGGCACCTGTCTGTACCTGTACAGGTGAGAGACACCTGTCTGTACCTGTATAGGTGAGAGACACCTGTCTGTACCTGTACAGGTGAGAGACACCTGTCTGTACCTGTACAGGTGAGAGACTGTCTGTACCTGTACAGGTAAGTTGTTGTTGTTAATGGACTCTTGTCTCTCTGCAGTCAGAGTGCTGCCATCCTCAAAGAAAGCCCCGCCCCCTGCAGCTGATACAGGTACGTCACCATGTTTCAGATACCTGTCAGAGGTCTGCACACCTTTTATTCTTCAGGTGTGAGGCCTGTACGGTGACCTAGGTGACCTAGGGTCAGGGTAACCCTAACCCTGGGCATCATTCTGTTTGTAGACTCAGAGGCCTGTACGGTGACCTCTGACCCCGGGCCCTGCCGCGCGGCCTTCCCCATGTTTTACTACGACCTGAACACCGCCAGCTGCCAGACCTTCCTCTATGGGGGGTGCCGAGGAAACAGGAACCGCTACAGCAGCCTGGAGGACTGCATGACTCGCTGCCAGAACACAGGTAACCCTGTGTGTGTCTCGCTGTGTGTGTGTGTCTCGCTGTGTGTGTGTGTCTCGCTGTGTGTGTCTCGCTGTGTGTGTGAGTCGCTGTGTGTGACGCTGTGTGTGTGTGTGTCTCGCTGTGTGTGTGTGTCTCGCTGTGTGTGTGTGTGTGAGTCGCTGTGTGTGACGCTGTGTGTGTGTGTCTCGCTGTGTGTGTGTGTCTCGCTGTGTGTGACGCTGTGTGTGTGTGTCTCGCTGTGTGTGTGTGTGTCTCGCTGTGTGTGTGTGTGTCTCGCTGTGTGTGTGTGTGTGAGTCGCTGTGTGTGACGCTGTGTGTGTGTGTCTCGCTGTGTGTGTGTGTCTCGCTGTGTGTGACGCTGTGTGTGTGTGTCTCGCTGTGTGTGTGTGTGTCTCGCTGTGTGTGTGTGTCTCGCTGTGTGTGTGTGTCTCGCTGTGTGTGACGCTGTGTGTGTGTGTGTCTCGCTGTGTGTGTGTGTGTCTCGCTGTGTGTGACGCTGTGTGTGACGCTGTGTGTGTCTCGCTGTGTGTGTGACGCTGTGTGTGACGCTGTGTGTGTCTCGCTGTGTGTGTGACGCTGTGTGTGTCTCGCTGTGTGTGTGTGTCTCGCTGTGTGTGTGTGTGTCTCGCTGTGTGTGTGTGTCTCGCTGTGTGTGTGTGTCTCGCTGTGTGTGACGCTGTGTGTGACGCTGTGTGTGTGACGCTGTGTCTTGTTGTGCAGGTTCCTTTGACACTCGTGGGAAAGCTCGTGACCGCTGGACTGCAGGTCAGTTTTTAATGTAAAGTCTAAACAACACGTCATTAAACTTCCTGTGTTCGTTATTGTTCCTTCAGTGGGAGATCTAAAGAGGAACACTGATTAATCCTGAAATATTTAACAACATTCTGACGGACAAAGAGCTTCTCCTTAACGTTACAATCATCCATCTGCAAGATACCCGGGATTCAAGATCCCTTTGTCCGACCATACCCGTGTTTCAAGGTCCAGGGCCCAGTAGTTCAAAACTTTTAATCCCTATCTATCTGATCGGATTTGGATTTTGGGTAGTTCAAAACCAAAAAACAGGATCAGGATCACTTTGGGATCAGATCAGATCAGATCAGATCAGATCAGATCAGATCAGATCAGATCAGATCAGGAAATCCAATCCAAGCTTTAATCTGGATCAAATCTTCAAAATGGGTAGTTCATACCCGTGTTTCAAGATACCCGTGTTTCAAGATACCCGTGTTTCAAGATATCCGTGTTTCAAGATACCCGTGTTTCAAGATACCCGTGTTTCAAGATACCCGTGTTTCAAGATACCCGTGTTTCAAGATACCCGTGTTTCAGATACCCGTGTTTCAGTGTTTCAAGATACCCGTGTTTCAAGATACCGTGTTTCAAGATACCCGTGTTTCAAGATACCCGTGTTTCAAGATACCCGTGTTTCAAGATACCCGTGTTTCAAGATACCCGTGTTTCAAGATACCCGTGTTTCAAGATACCCGTGTTTCAGTGTTTCAAGATACCCGTGTTTCAAGATACCGTGTTTCAAGATACCCGTGTTTCAAGATACCCGTGTTTCAAGATACCCGTGTTTCAAGATACCCGTGTTTCAAGATACCCGTGTTTCAAGATACCCGTGTTTCAGTGTTTCAAGATACCCGTGTTTCAAGATACCCGTGTTTCAAGATACCGTGTTTCAAGATACCCGTGTTTCAAGATACCCGTGTTTCAAGATACCCGTGTTTCAAGATATCCGTGTTTCAAGATACCGTGTTTCAAGATACCGTGTTTCAAGATACCCGTGTTTCAAGATACCCGTGTTTCAGTGTTTCAAGATACCCGTGTTTCAAGATACCCGTGTTTCAAGATACCCGTGTTTCAAGATACCCGTGTTTCAAGATACCCGTGTTTCAAGATACCCGTGTTTCAAGATACCCGTGTTTCAAGATACCGTGTTTCAAGATACCCGTGTTTCAAGATAGCCGTGTTTCAAGATACCCGTGTTTCAAGATACCGTGTTTCAAGATACCGTGTTTCAAGATACCCGTACTTCAGAATACTCGTGTCCGTCGATACCCGTATTGGGTCATACCCCTGGACGCCCCAGTGTAACAGTGCTCTCCCCTCATGTTGATGTCTCTGACAGGATGTTTATGATCTTCCTCCTCTCACAGCCGTCTTCCTCTTCGTCACGCTGGCGGTTGTCTCCACTCTGCTGCTGACGACCCTCGTCATCATCACTCTGAGACGCCACCGTCTGTCCCGCCTCCCTTCCTCCTTCAGGTAACACCTATATATATATATATATATATATATATATATATATATATATATATATATATATATATATATATATATATATATATATATATATATATATATATATATATATATATATATATATATATATATATATATATATATATATATATATATATATATATATATATATATATGTGTGTACTGTATGTGATCAAATAGGCTGCGGTATAATGAAATGTGTTTGTCCCTGCAGTGATAAGGAGGAGCTGCTCCCAGACGAACAATCTTCTGTGGAGTCCCTGAACGTCTCAGAGAGCCCCAAACCAGACCAGGCCTGAGGAGATCTGATCATATTCATCTGGAATAACTCTAATATATATAACTGTCATTTGGATTACCTTTATGATATGACTGTTATCGGGATTATCTTTAAATATAAACTCATCTGGATCATTTTGATAATACTATTAAATGAGTTTAGTTGAGTTAGGCTGGGTTAGGGGTTTAGGGGTATCATTGATTTATTAATAAATAAGGAAACTAAATTGATAATAAAACGTTTTCTTTGTAGAACGGCTGACGGTTTGTGTAAAATACGTAATCATTTGACGCTGCAGTTTTACGGTTTGATTGAGGAACTGTTAGTAATTTTTCTCGTTTAGTTTAAAACATATTAAAATGTGCGGATTTGTACCGATATGAGTTTATATTTTAAAAGTTATTTATATGTTGCCTTTTTAAAGTGGTGAATACGATAATTTCTGATTATCGTTCAGCGCTAATCTGTCGTTTAATACAAAAATATTTTCTATAACGTCTGGTTTTTAAATCTTTGTAAACTGTATAACCTTTATACCTGCGTCGTGCCTCAAGATGATTTACACTTTCATATTTTATGAAGTTAATGTGAAAACACGTTTGAATGAATGACCGTGCTGCAGGGAGAGGAAATCAACCAATCACAGCCCTACCTGGAGCCTACTTCCCACAATGCATCAGGACTCTGATTACCTGGAGCCTACTTCCCACAATGCATCAGGACTCTGATTACCTGGGGCCTACGTTTCCCATAATGCAACAGAGCTTTGATTCCCTGGAGAACACGTTTCCCATAATGCAACAGAGCTTTGATTCCCTGGAGAACACGTTTCCCATAATGCAACAGTCTATTGATGGATTAGTACTTTTGATTAATTAGTAATTGTTAAAGGATCCTCGAACACAATTATTTGGATAGTTTCATATCAAACAAATGAATTAACTGATATTCTGTCATGCTGTGTTTTAATTAAAAGAGCTCCAGAATAAGTCTATTTTTCTCTGTGATCAAAGTTTCTGTTTTTACATATGAAGGGTTTTTCTTTGTCTCAATAAAAATGTATTTACACCTCAATGTCTTCATGTTCATATTTTATCTTTTTCATTCTCACAAACAGAAGATGTTGTTAAACTGTAATATTAGACATGTCTGATATCTCTTCCTGGCTGAGTTGCTGTGGATCCTAAACGTTTCCACTTTGCAGTAACACCTCTCTCAGTTGATGGTGGAATATCTAGGAGAAATGAACTGACTTGTTGCAGCGGTGGCACTCTGTTACAGAACCACGTTGAATTCAGTGAGCTCTTCAGAACGAGCCATTCTTCCACACATGTTTGTAAAGGCAGACTGCACGGCCAGGTGCCTTTATACGTCTGAGGCAATGGGACTGAAGGAAACTCCTGAATTCAATGATTCTGAGGAGTGTCCCAACACTTCTGTCTCTATAGGGGAGAGTGGGGTAAGTTGAGCTGTCCTCTAAGCAAGGAGTAATGACACATAGTAAAAATGTAAGCACACCTATAATTCAGGATGTCTCCTATCAATGGCAATGAATTCATATTTGATCAGTGAAAATCAGGGCCAAAAACAGCCCTTCCAAAAACTAGTAAAAACATGAAAACAAGATGTTTTCGCTTGTTATGAGCAAAATAATCTGCCATAAGAACCAGTGAACATTAGCTTGGTAAGATTTCTTGAAATAAGATGCGATATTTAGATACATGAGATCTTGAAACTAGCTGGGAGAACTCACTTTGAACTTCATTTGACCAGAATTAGGAAATCTTATGTTACAGAAAAGAGCCAAAAATGATCAAAAACAGTATTTTTCACTCAAAATAAACTTTTAGATTCTTTCATTTCAGGACCATTTACCCTTATTTTAAGTTATATGATATGAGACTCTTACTTGAAATAAGATGTGCAAGTATTATTTAAGAGAAAATGTGGCTTAAGTAAGCTGGAAATACTCCTATTAAGCGTTTACTACTATTATTAAGTCAAGCTCTACAATGGCGATACAGATCTAGAACTATCGCATTCTCCAAATAAGTGTGAAAATGAAAACATGTCTTTAATTTAGCAGTTTATTTTCTACCAGTGAACTACAGGAGCATACACGGCAAAGTACTTACATGGAAATGAGCACAAGAAAACATGAGACATCATTTCCAAAACTGTACAAACTGCTCCAGAATTAAAAAAAACACTTTTCCCTGGCCCATGATATACCCCTAACCCTGGCCCATGATATACCCCTAACCCTGGCCCATGATATACCCCTAACCCTGGCCCATGATATACCCCTAACCCTGGCCCATGATATACCCCTAACCCTGGCCCATGATATACCCCTAACCCTGGCCCATGATATACCCCTAACCCTGGCCCATGATATACCCCTAACCCTGGCCCACGATATACCCCTAACCCTGGCCCACGATATACCCCTAACCCTGGCCCATGATATACCCCTAACCCTGGCCCACGATATACCCCTAACCCTAACCCATGATATATATATGATATACCCTTCCACAAAGTTTCATATTAAAAAGCCTAGTTGTTTTTTCCTTACAGTAATACACACAGCACCAAAAACATAACTTCCTTAGCAGAGATAATGAATGAACATTAAAACTGTGAAACACAAACTTCAGTGGCCTGGAATAGAATAACAGAACTTGAGAATGACATCTGGCCATATATCACTTTTCTATTGGCCAAGAAAAGCTTTCCATTCGGCCTTTCTTGTAGGATGGTGTGAGGTCTTTGTGTCCAAGAGGATCTCTGTTTGTATGACTGGAAGCAGGGTGGCTACACACTTGGGGTATGTAAGGTGAAAGGCCATAAGGTATATGGGCAAGGCATCACCTCTGGCCAGGAGGCAGCTGCACGAGCTCACAATCAGGACTGGACACGGGAGAGGTCGTTTCTTCAAGTAGGAACTGGGGTCTTCTTTTTCCTATAACACAAATATATGTCCATTAGGATCATGCACTATTGTTTTAAAGTTCATTTTGGTTATTTGTAAACTTAAGCCTTTTTAACTGTCTTCAATGCATGAACTCAAGGTTTAAAGTATGTAAGGATGAATATGTCCGTTTGCTAGTATTGGTTAGGTTTACCAGGCTATTCTTCATTAGAGCTACAACAAACCCTTGTGTTCATTACAGTGTCTTTGAAGGCATCATAATAATACATTTGATTTAGAGGCACCTTTAGGACACCTTACAATTCATAAAATATTCTAAAAAAGGTTAAATATGGATAACATTTCTTCTACTGTCTGCAAGCTGAATCAAGAAATTCATTTTTTTGAAATTCATTCTTTTATTTATTTTTCACAATTCAATGAATTACCTGTGCCTTGATGAAGAAAACAATTAATAGAATTCAAATGAATAAGCAAGGTGCTCATATTCAAAAATAAAATGGTTAAATTCAACCTTTTTTCTTCTTATCTTATTAAAAATAGGTCATTCAAATGTTTTTCCTGTGATCAATGTGTTGTGCCTGGTCCTTGCATAAGTAATGAACGTGTTCCACAATAGTACTGGGTCGAACAAATCCATATGGTACTTTCCTAACATATTGAATACTGCATTCTTGTTGCTTTGGACAGTCAACATGATCCTGCTACGTTTGACTCACCTGGAGGACATGCAGCAGAGCCTCACTTGCATCTCTTAGCTTCTTTGGAGGAGCAGACGGAGAGGGGAACAGTGAGCACACGCAGGATCCTTAGCCTGTTCAGCTGTTTGGAAAAGTACATGTTGCAGGAGGTCAAATCTGAACAACAGTCTAGTATAGATGTGATGCTTTAAAAACATGAACATTCAACAAACAGTTAAACCTCCATCGCAGATGAAAAGAATGAAGCCAATATGAAGTTGTGTTAAACATGCCTTAATGTACGTCCAACTAACCCTAACATAACATTATAACTTACCTTCTAAACATGCCTTAATGTACGTCCAACTAACCCTAACATAACATTATAACTTACCTTCTAAACATGCCTTAATGTACGTCCAACTAACCCTAACATAACATTATAACTTACCTTCTAAACATGCCTTAATGTACGTCCAACTAACCCTAACATAACATTATAACTTACCTTCTAAACATGCCTTAATGTACGTCCAACTAACCCTAACATAACATTATAACTTACCTTCTAAACATGCCTTAATGTACGTCCAACTAACCCTAACATAACATTATAACTTACCTTCTAAACATGCCTTAATGTACGTCCAACTAACCCCAACATAACATTATAACTTACCTTTGGAGGTTTCAGCATCTTATTCCATACGCCATAAAACGGCACCTTCTGGCAGAAGTCTTGCCATCTTTCCTTCATCAATGCTGTGGCTGCTATCCTTGTCCAGAAGACGTCGAAGCTCACCCATTGCCTATCAAATATCCAATAAACCAAAACAGAGATCGAAACTATCACTTAGGAGGAGCGAATTGAAAAATAATACCTGTTCACATTCTGACTAATGGATAGTTAATAATTACTCACATGTCTAATGTCCCTGAAACAAGGATATGCCTCCAGAATCTTCTGGTGTTTGTTGTCCTCATCAGAATCAATGAATGCTCTTCTGGCTGCATACTCCAAGCCCAAGAGCTGAGAGACAGACTCATAGTCAGGGTACCAACTCTGAAGGGTCCTGCAGTGCTTGGCCATGGAAGCCCGACTGTCAGTGTCTGGACTATCAATGTTTGTAGACCTGTTTGCTATAAGACACAAAAATACATAATTACTTTTCAGAAACAGAATCAACTAGAAGGGCACACACGAGAAACACGAGACATCATTTCCAAAACTGTACCAACTGCTCCAGAATTGAAAAAAAACACTTTTCCCTGGCCCATGATATATATATGATATACCCTTCCACAAAGTTTCATATTAAAAAGCCTAGTTGTTTTTACCTTACAGTAATACACACAGTACCAAAAACATAACTTCCTTAGCAGAGATAATGAATGTTCTTCTTGGTACATATGCAGAGCTGAGAGACCAACTCATAGTTAGATTTGTATTTCTTACACAGAGTCTGTAGGGTGCTGTTGGGATTGGCCATGGTTGCTGGACTGGGTGCTGTTGGGATTGGCCATGGTTGCTGGACTGGGTGCTGTTGGGATTGGCCATGGTTGCTGGACTGGGTGCTGTTGGGATTGGCCACGGTTGCTGGACTGGGTGCTGTTGGGATTGGCCATGGTTGCTGGACTGGGTGCTGTTGGGATTGGCCATGGTTGCTGGACTGAGTGCTGTTGGGATTGGCCATGGTTGCTGGACTGGGTGCTGTTGGGATTGGCCACGGTTGCTGGACTGGGTGCTGTTGGGATTGGCCATGGTTGCTGGACTGTCAGTGTCTGGAGTATCGACTCCTGCATCTGTTTTAAGTGTAAAATAAAAAAACAGATTTAGAATATCACAATATTTGAAATGAATTGGTGTTACAGGACGTAGAACTGTTACAACACATTTGAGTTTCAATGCTTTAGGTCTCTATTTTGACATCTCAAAAAGAAGAATGCTCCAAGCACATATGGCAAGAGCACATCGACTCACACTTGATATATCTTATTTGACCAAAATGCTTAAGGCGAGACACTACAGGTGAATAGGGTAATTTGTTTTACTTAAATATATCAGCTAGACATTTCTCTAGTTTATTACTTACAATAAGGAAATAGTTTTTTGTATTACAAGTTTTCTGAAATAGCATGTTTAAATATGCAAATGATTATCTCATTAAATATGCGCATATTTTAATACATTTCAGGAACACAAATCTGAACTTTGGATAAAGCCAGGTTCAAAATTCTTGTTTCATTTTGTAGTCATATTAGAATCTAAAGTTTTTACAGAAGGGATTTAGGATATCTCTTTGTATCACTCCATCAATCAGAAAATACTGTCAACAGCCCTAAAATATAAATGTTCGCCATGTTTGTAGGTATAAAATGTTATATAATTCAGGCTATGAATTATATATGACCAAACCCTTCTGTAAAAGCCTTCATAATATTGATAGGAATATAACTGGAAGGTTTGGTGTATGTAACTGCTACTGAAGTGGACATGTCTCACTCAGAAGAGGAGAGCAAACTCATTTTGAGAAAAGGACCTTTATAGATTGCAGTGTGACGCTAGCTAAACCCTCCTGTTATCTGGATGATAGCTTGCGCATCGACGCACTCCGTGAAGGTATTTCATGTTCGGGGTCATTTGTTTTTTGTCTAACCTTGCTTTGTGGAAGTGACAATTGTTGTCGTCTTCTCTGTGAACGTTTTTTTCGCTGTTCTTTTGCCATTTTCAGATTTAAGTTTCCAGCGGAAAGCTAACCAGGAAGTGTTTTAGCACACCACGTGACGCATCTGAACGAATCACGTTGTCAGAAATTGACACCAGCCAATGAGATTTTGTTGTTTTGTTTAAGACCCCTTTGCACTTTCACGATTGGTTGCTGGTACAAAGGAAATGACCATATTTGGATCCGATGAGATTGTGCAGGAGAGACTGAGCTTTCCAACGATACCTCTGAAGACATGGTGCAGCGGTCGCGGTACTTTATGTTACGTTAGAAAGCTAACTTTTGGTGAATGTAGGAGAAATCTACAGACGCAAATAGACAAACTTTATTAAAATAAACACCTAAATGTGTATTTTGTACGTTTTCCTTCCAAAAGCCTGAAAGAAAACATGTTATGGAATCAAAATAGCACAAAATCTCAAAATGTACCAGTGCATGAAAAACGATGTTTTTGCTGCCGTGTCTCGCCTTAAATGTGAAATCTCACCGGGAGCTCACAGAATAGTTTTGTATTGTTTACAAGACCCAATTATGTGACTTTATTATATTTGTGACTATCACAAGTCTATCAGAAACACCACAAAGGGGCACATCTGTAAATCCAAAGCTGGAACCAGTTTCTTTACCGAGCCTGGAGTGCTCCTTCCATCCGAGCCACTTGATTCCTCTTCTTTGAATGTCTCCCACCTGGACTGGTCTTTGGGGGGATCTCACATGTTGTAATCTTTTGTATAGCTGAGCATACACCGTGACCTGGGACACATGAGCCTTCAAAGCTCGATTACAAATGCAGAAAATCAAACATCTATTGTAATCAACTGGATGCATTTCAACACTTACCCACAAAGTGTTCTTGCTGCCTCTGTCCTGCAGCATGGGGTAGTATTGAACTATTCTCTTTGCCATAGCTGTAACTTCTGGCTTTGAAGGGTATCTGTCTGAGTCTTTATCCCCCTTTGCCCTCAGGATTGCAATCATACTTGTCACGGTGTTTCTTATGAGCCGGCATCTGAGGTCTTGCTCTCACAACCTTTCTTCGCCAATTCAAAGAACTGTATTCTGACCTGCTCAAGTTCTCTGTCAGTGTGCAACACATATTCTGGAAAGGATAACTTCACAACCTTTTCAGGGGTTTTGTGCTTTGGAGGACATCCTTTCACAGGAGTGGATGTCTGTGGCAGGGACGACTCATTAGTAGAAGTAGGACTTCCCATTGGTTCTGAGTCTTTTAGGCAAGGTTCCTTTAAAATAAAAAAAAGTAATGAACTCATGGTAAAAAAATCAACCTAAACTGCAATGTAATTATTTTTTTTATGTTTATGTGAATTTGGGAGTCATTTCTATTTTTGTGAATTTGTCAATCTTATTTTCCCCATTCATATTGAGACTCATTTCATTTCATTAGTTATGCAATGTCATTGAAAGACTGACCTCATCCAATTCAGCATGACAAGGTTCAAGGTTCAAGGTTCAAGGTTCTTTATTGTCAATCTGACATAGCTACAGAGTAATTATGCAGTTGAAAATCTTATGTCACAGGCTTCTCCAACAATGCAACATAATAACATAACATAATAACAATAAGAGCAAGAGCAATACAAAAATAATAATAGTTATAAAAATGAAATAAAGTTATGATGTGGAATAGTGCAGTATGAGTCTATATACAAGTTATTGGAATGATATATATATATTAGGTATTAGATACATACTACTGAGTAGCAGTTGAATGTTTGAAGTTGTTTCAACAGTTCAATTTTTTAACAGTCTCACTGCCCGCGGGAAGAAACTGTCTCCGAATCTTCTTGTCCTTGCCCGGATGCTGCGGTAACGTCTGCCAGACGGCAACAGAAAGAACAGTTTGTGGCTGGGGTGATGGGGGTCTTTGATAATCCGTAGTGATTTCTTCCTGAGCCGCTGGGAGTAAAGGTCCTCCATGGATGGCAGCTCCGTCCTGGTGATGTGCTGTGCAGTTTTCACCACCCTCTGTAAAGCCTTACGATCGAGGTCGGTGCAGCTGCCGTACCAGGCCGTCATGCTGCCAGTGAGGATACTCTCTATCGTGCACCTGGAGAAGTTGCAGAGTATCCTGGAATCCATTTTGAACCTCCTCAACCTGCGGAGGAAGAAGAGCCGCTGTCGAGCTTTCTTGGTGATGGTGGTGGTGTGAAGAGACCATGTCAGGTCCTCAGTGATGTGGACCCCAAGGAACCTGAAGCTTTTGACTCTCTCCACCGTAGTCCCATTGATGGCGATGGGGGCGTGTCCCTCTCCCTGCTGCTTCCTGTAGTCCACAATCAGCTCCTTTGTTTTGCTGATGTTGAGATGGAGGTTGTTCTCCTGGCACCAAGATGTCAGGTTTTCGACCTCCTCTCTGTACGCCGTCTCGTCATCGTCTGTGATCTGGCCGATGACGGTCGTGTCATCAGCAAACTTCACGATGGTGTTGGAGCTGTGTGTGGCCACGCAGTCGTGGGTGAACAGGGAGTAGAGGAGAGGGCTGAGCACGCAGCCTTGAGGGGCACCGGTGTTAAGAATCAGGGTGGAGGATGTGATATTTCCCACCCGCACTGCCTGGGGTCTGCCCGTCAGGAAGTTCAGGATCCAGTCACAGAGGGCGCTGTTGAGCCCGAGGTCTCTGAGCTTGATGGCCAGCTTGGAGGGCACAATGGTGTTGAATGCTGAACTGTAGTCAATGAACAGCATTCTCACATATGTGTTCCTGTTCTTCGGGTCCAGGTGTGAGAGGGCAGTGTGGAGGGTGAGGGCTATGGCGTCGTCTGTGGACCTGTTTGCTCTGTAGGCAAACTGCAGGGGGTCCAGAGATTCAGGGAGGGAGGAGGTGATGAATAATTTGACTAACCGCTCAAAGCACTTCATTATGATGGAGGTGAGTGCTACTGGGCGGTAGTCGTTGGGGCAGGTGATGATTGTCTTTTTGGGGACAGGAATGATGGTGGAGTGTTTAAGACATGTAGGGACTACAGACTGCAGCAGGGACCTGTTGAAGATGTCTGTGAACACCTCTGCCAGCTGAACTGCACACACCCTGAGAACACGGCCAGGGATGCCATCAGGTCCAGGAGCCTTGTGTGGGTTAACCCTTTTAAAGGATTTACACACATCTGCCCTATTTAAAACAAAGGGGCAGTGTAGCTCCTGGTCCCTCTGTACCTCCACAGCCTGGCTGCTCTCAAAGCGTGCAAAAAACCTGTTTAGCTCATCTGGGAGAGATGCGCACGCAGACACTCCCGCAGCACCCCCTGCTGCTCCTTTGTAGTCAGTCATTGTCCTTAGTCCCGCCCACATATTCCTAGTGTTACAGCCTTTGAAGTCAGATTCCACCTTCTCTTTGTACTGTCTCTTTGCTGCTGATTGCTCTCCGGAGATCATACCTAGACTTCCTGTACTCCTCCAAATCTCCCGCTGTGTGCGCGATAGTGCGCGCTTTCAGTTTGCCGCGCACCTCACCGTTTACCCAGGGCTTTTGATTTGGGAATGTCCGTACAGAAACCTTCGGTACCACGTCATCGATGCATTTCCCAATGTAGCAGATGACAGTGTCCGTGTGTGTGTTGATGTTATTGTCCTCAAACACACTCCAATCCGTAGATGCAAAGCAATCCTGCAGTGCTGAATCTGACTCCTCGCTCCATCGCTGTACTGTCCTTGTTATCGGTCTGTCCCTTTTAAGTTTCTGCTTGTACGCAGGCAACAACAGTAGTGAGATATGGTCTGATTTGCCGAAGGGAGGGCGAGGGAGAGCCTTATATCCATTCCGGAAAGGGGAATAAACATGGTCCAGTATGTTTCCCCCGCGCGTCGGGAAGTTGATGTGTTGGTAATATTTTGGCAAAACCTTCTTCATGTTGGCGGTGTTGAAATCTCCGGCCACAACGAACGTCGCATCTGGCCGTGAAGTCTCGGTTTTATCAATAAACCCAAACAGCTGATCGAGTGCCGTGTTGTTGTCGGCGAGTGGCTGCGGTGGGATATACACTGCTGTTATCACAACAGATGTGAATTCCCTCGGCAGATGGAAGGCCCGACATGAGATCATGAGGTGCTCTAGCTGTGCGGAACAGTCCGATGAAATAATCTTCACATCTGAGCACCAGTTGTTGTTAGTCATTACACACACACCGCCTCCCTTACTTTTCCCCGAGTTAGCAGTCCGGTCCTGACGAAAAATAGAGAATCCGTCAGGGACAATGGCGGAGTCCGGGATAGCGGGGTTGAGCCAAGTCTCAGTGAGAATTAACACGTTACAGTTCTTAATGTCCCGTTGAAAAGCAATCCGGCTTCTGAGTTCATCTAGCTTATTTTCAATGGATTGAACATTAGCCAGAAGAATACTCGGAAGAGGGGGCCGATTCTCACGTTTTCTCAGTTTGACCAGCAACCCGGCCCGGCATCCCCGCTTTGTCTTCTTCTTGCGTCTCTCAGGTAGAACAGCAACAGGTAGCCATGGTGAATCTCCATTGTCTGTCGGAGGGTTAATATTGTCCACGAAGTTTCGCAATTGGAAAAGTTCCTCTCTGCTATATTGTATGGCAGAGTAGGTGCGGTCGGCTAGCATGTTGCGAACCATGTTAAAAGTAAAACGGCAAAAGTAAAAGAAATATGTACAAAATACGAAAATGGGCAAAGTTGGAGAGGAGCACAAAGACGATGCGGCCATCTTCACCGGCGCATCACGTTCATGCATGCCAAACCGCTTTTCTCCGAAAGAAGTTTTCTGGGCCGGGGAAAAGATCGCGCAGGTCCTCACGGGACAGGGTGCAGGTCCTCACGGGACAGGGTGCAGGTCCTCACGGGACAGGGTGCAGGTCCTCACGGGACAGGGTGCAGGTCCTCACGGGACAGGGTGCAGGTCCTCACGGGACAGGGTGCAGGTCCTCACGGGACAGGGTGCAGGTCCTCACGGGACAGGGTGCAGGTCCTCACGGGACAGGGCGCAGGTCCTCACGGGACAGGGGACAGGGTGCAGGTCCTCACGGGACAGGGCGCAGGTCCTCACGGGACAGGGTGCTCATAGTTCTTTCACTGATGTTTGCAGCTGTGAACAAATTCAAGGAGACATGTAGCGGGATTATAAAATATGTTGAAATGATATTAGACTTCTATTGCTGTAGTAATTTAAGACAACAAAACAACAAAGGAAGAACAGAGACACACATTTAACACAACTCCTTTCAGCTGTAATACATTCATGAACTTGAGATATTTGTTTTAACAGATTTACACATACAGAAACATACATGATGCAATTTCATTCACATACATTCAAAAGGTGATATGTAACTAGCTCTAGTTAACGACCCTTAGTTGATTCCATAGTTTTATAACTATTTTTTGGGAAATGTGCCGTTCAGATGCAGTTATTCAATTACACAATCAAATTATATGATTCAAATTCAGTTTTTCATACAAATATTCAAGTTGAGCAATTCATATTCAAATATAAATCATATTGAATGTCTAATGACATATTGCTTTCCAAATTATTTAGTTTATTTAATGTTACACGAAATTCAACAGTGCACAACTTTACACCCCCCAGGTGAGAAGTGAACTACCAATTGTATAAATATGCTATGACAGGCAAAGAGCTAACATGCATTATAATCAAGCGGCAAACTCTGGGGAAGAGCCGGGACGCCAATACGGAAGTGCCACAAACTGCAGTTCATATATTGGCCGATAGGCGATGACTGCAGAAAGGAGCAATTTCCATAGACCCCAATGTTAAAATGCCCATTTTCACAGCAGAAAAAAAACGTTTCTAGCCCTGGCTCCAATACATTTTATTATGTATATAGTTAGATTCCACCTTCGTGATTATGAATCTGTGAGTGAATTGTTTTCTAACGCGACCCTTTTATTTATATTAGGTCTTAAAGTTTTTGCATAAATTAGGGCGTGGTCACTTTGATGGACAGGTACGTGCCTCACTGTCAGCTAACAGCAATTTGTCCACTCTGCTAGGCTACAACGTTAGTTAGTTGTAGTTACTGTACTTGACCCTTTAGCCGTGTTCGTGGTGATTGTGCCTTTTAGGGAATGTTGTTACAAATACCAGACAATTAAAATGTCGTGCTGTGCGCTTGAATGTACTAACAGACCTTCCAAGAAGTCTACTCTCAGCTTTTTTCGGTGAGTAAAATGATAATATTATACATGTTAATCCCGTTAGCAGGTGTTTGTGTGCTTGTTAGCTTAGCTTGTTATGTAGCTTATTATGTAGCTTATTAGCCAGCTAAGGACGTAACCCTTTATACATGTGTATATATATATATACAGTTTAGTTTATGATTCAGCCTTTTATAGTATATGGCTGTGACGCCCATAATGCTAAACGGGAGCAAATGTTAAAAGGGGACCCAATTATCCCAGTGGTGGCCGCCGGAGTCCACGCCGGCCGAAGCTAACGGAGCCGCAGGGGGCTAGCTCGCTAGCGCGTCACAAGCATTAAACATAACAACAAATAGCTCATTATCTTGCAGATTGTCTCGTTTGATTATGAATGTAACGTTTATATAGTGGAACTACACTGTTTTATCAAAACCAAAGTGCCACGCAGTAACTTGGTATGCATGTATTTCAGCAGGAAATGTGCAACCTAGATGACGTTTACGAACACAGACTATATAGAAATATTTGTAAAAGTTGTTCATGTGTTATTAAGTGAATATGGCATTAACCCTCCTGTTGTCTTCGGGTCAAATCTGACCGATTTACTACTTTCATCAATCATAACTTTTTTGTTTTACATTCGATTGCATTAAGGATTTATGATATCCTTCACAGTAGACATTTGAACATATAAAATTGCTGATTGACCTTGTCGTGGTGAGTGGGCTTTAAACTAAGACGGGTCATACTGAATAGTCTGTGCACACATTTTTAACATGTGATCTTTCTTTCATGTAGGACGCTTGAGGGAAGCTGCAACGCCTCGGCCAATGTGATGTCTTCCCCACGTGAAAGAGATTGAAGGCATAATTTATAACTTGAGACAATTTTCCAAAAGTTATGACTTTTATTGGCTTAGGTAGTAATGGATTACATCCAACACGAATCAAGATCGTATAGAAAAAAAGGAAAGTGTAATCCTTAGTTACATAGGAAAAGATGTAATCGGATTAGTTTGACTTTTTTTAATAATAGGGAAACTCAGGATTACAATCTTATTCAAAACCTGAAAAGAGCATATAGTGTTTGTTGTAAAATGATCAGATGTTCTCTCTTCTCTGGAAGCGGTACTGTTCTGTAGGCTAATACTTTAATTGTGAATCTATACACCTACTGCCTGAGTCAGCTTTATGTATATTATACATTTAAGTAAAAAAATCATATTAATATTTCTTCTCTCCTGTGTTTATTTGCATTGCATTTGATATTGAGGTAATCCAAAAGAAAAATAAAGTGATCAGGTTACAGTACTTTTATATCTTGATACTCACATTAAGTTACTGGTTGCGTTTTTGGCAAGTAGCCCTCCCAACCCTGTACATAAGTTACATCATTTTAATTACTGATACAGTTGTTGCACATCTTTAATTTATTTTCTAGTCGTACTTAAGTCGTACATTTTCAATGTGAAATAGATCGGATTAAATATAGAGTAAAAGCACAATCTTAAATTATACATTTATAATTTTCCTATGCTTATTGTTAATGTAGTGGTGTTATAAACAAAATGTTGTCGTAAAGGAAATTAAGATGTTTTTTATTTGTTGACAAAAGATTTAAAGTTGATGCTCACAACATGTGGGAACATTTATTGAGAAAAATGTTTCTATTGTAAAACAAATAATTATCTGCATACTGAACAATTTAGAAACTCTCTAAAAGGTATTATTTTCTGTGATGTTACGACCCTGTAGGGATTGTGGGTATTGCATTTCATAATTACATTCTATGGTATGCTTATGACATATTTGATGCCAAAATACATGGGATTAGGGAAGACCTTCTTGGTGTTTGCATTGTCACTGATAAATGACAAGGTAGTATTCACTGTCAAGATTTTGTGTTTTTAAACTTGGGACTCTTTTCAGACTGCTACGGCTTGGGAAAAGATTTGAGCCTTAATGTGTAATGTTTTCTGTATTGTATGGTTAGCTTATCCTTTCATTTGATAGTCAGATTTGGATGTGATAGCTAACATTTTCAGTAAGCAGTAGACAAAAGAAGTGAAAATATGAATGTGATTTATTTTAAATATTTACAGAATTATTTTAACAAATAAAATAACAAAAAACATAATAACAAATTTAAAAAAAAAGTTTGACAGACAGCCATGCCCAGCATGGGCCTGGAGAGCTACAGAGTCCATTGGGGGGAAGAGAGGGGGGTGGGATGTGGGGAAGAGGAAGAGCAGCCATGTTAACAGTGTTATGGCTACAGATGTAATATCTAACTCAACATTAGCCATGACAGTCTGGGCTTAGCAAGGGCCTTAGAAAACATACTCTAAAGGCCAAATCCAAAAACAGTGATACTGACATTTTAGCAGTTCACAGTCTTTGGAGATGGTCTTTCAGGCAATTGGCTAGTGACTTTAAAAAAATATCATTTCCCCTAGGGGTGAAATGAACTCTATCTCGCAAAAAAAGCCCAGGACTGTCATGTCTAATGTTGGAGTGGTCAACAATGGCACAATTTAGGCTATGAACAAAAGTAGCCATAACACTGTTAACAAACTTCCGGGCCTTGTCAATTTTGACAGGATTTGCACCAGCCCTCCATCGGCACCTCTGGTTGATCTGGGAGAGCATGATCTTCATGCCAGGGTGCCGATGGTGAAGCTGGTGCAGGTCCTCCTTCATCTGATTCACCAAGTGAACACTGGGCACATCCCCCAAGTCGTTGCCGCCACAGTGGATGAGGAGGACATCCGGGGCTGCTCTTCCTCGCAGGGAGTTGGAAAAGAAGGGGAGGAGACCTCTCCAGCGCAGTCCACCCCAACCGAACCAGCAGGCGCGATGGTCGAGGCCAAGGTTGCTGCCGATGGTCTCTGTAGCTCTCTGGGCTCCACGCCGGACATAGCTGTCTCCGATTATCCATACAGTCACTATGGGAGGAAAATAAATGAGAGTAACAAATGCTTCAGATAATGAGGAATATCAAATTAAGTATAAAGGGTTGCTCATGTTGTTCCTTTGACAATAACATACAACATAACATATGAAATCACACCTGACGTATATATATATATATATATATGTATATAGATATATATGTATATATATATAGTATGTTTGTGTGTAATGTCAACCATCTGAAGTCATGTAAAGTAAGCCAGGACCATCAACTTACAGGTTGTGGAGGAGGTTGCCATCTTTTTTTCTTAATGCTGAAAGAAATAAAAATGGTTTAATCAATATAAAAGCGCCTTTCTTTTTCTACAGTCATATTTAATTTATACTCTCACAGCGCTGTTGAAACAGTAACGTTGGATTAAATGTATATACAATTGATGGTCAAAAAGTATAAATATGCAAATTTTGCATTTGTTAGCCCATGCATATTACACTGTTTATATTTGAATCATGGAGAAGCGTTTTTAAACTTGTATAGTGTAATATCAAGAACAGTTAAATCATAGGGAAAAGCTTTCTTTAATTCACAATACGCTAATTCCTTTACATACTGTATAGGCCACAGTTTATGGCTAATTCCATAGGCTAATTCACGCAACACTGGCCATATCTCTGCTAGTTTACAAAGTTGTTACAAATGACATTTATATTTGAAAAACGGTGAAGCACTTAAAAAACAATTGTATAGTGTAGGTTCAAGAACATTTAAATCAAAAGGACAAGTTTTGTAAAGTTACAGGGGATCTTACCTTCAGAACGCCGGGAACGAGGAGCAGTGACCGCAAGCTGGGTTGTTAGCTTAATACTGTGAGCATGTTAGCTTAGCTTCTTAGCCTGAGCTAGGTCTGGAACTTGACGGCCGTTGGCAGAAGGTCCCGCCCTGTCCCGCCTCGTCTCCGCCACGGCTCCGCCTCTTTGCCCTTATTTGGATCAGGATGTAGCAGGCGGGAGTTAGACTCTGACGCCACTGTCGAGCCGTTAGTGGCCGACTCCGCCTACTAAGGGCTTCTCGGCAACTCTGCAGAATCCTATGGGTGACGTCACGGACCCTACGTCCATTTATATATACAGTCTATGATTATAATTCATTGTTTAAAACAGGACTAGGCTAATTGCTGAGAACTACACACACAGCAGAGAGAGCCTAACTTACGGACCCGTTTTGTGCATCAACTACATTTAAAAATAATAATTGCATACATTACCCCTTAAAATCGACACAGCCACATCATCAAGTTGGTCCATGCTGTTAGCTGACCTAGCTAGTTAGCTCGCCTCAGCTAACGTTAGCACTGCTATCCTAGCGGCTGGAAACTTCACACACAAAATAAAACATTTATCACTGAACATGGATACTTAAAAACGCATGTCATGTCAACAACAAATATGAATTAAATGTCGAATATAGATTACTTACATGAAACACGTCTTCAAACCAGGAGGAGTCAATGTTTAGGCGGGTCTTGATGTGACTCGTGTTCAGCTCCACGGTCCACACACTACAGGGAGAGCCGGAAGGTGGCAGTAATGCCTGGACCGGAGCTGGACCGGAGCTGGACCGGAGCTGGACCGGAGCTGGACCGGAGCTGGACCGGAGCTGGACCGGAGCCTCGTGTGTGGACCGACTGAACAATCGAGACAACCGGATTACTGCAGGAAACTTCAACTTCGGTAAAGATTAAAATGTACCTTTTGTTTTTTGTATTCATGTATATTTTGGTATGCCCTAAATTGTAATGTTAAGTGATTTCCCTACACAATGAGCAATAACCTACAGAGACATATTGCTTGATGATCAGTATCACCTTTATGATTTAAGATGTTTATATAGAATAAATATTCATTTTCTACTGCTTTTAATTTCAAATGATTTGCAATGCCTTGTTTTACATGCTGCTGTTACGAAAAAAAAGTCAACATTTGGGATCAATAAAGTATATCAGATCTTATCTTACCTTATAACTATAAACATTATATGTTTTATGTTATAACGTGATAAGGATCCCTTTTCATTTATTTTTTCCCGTGGCAGCAATATACTTACATACTTTAACTCCCTTAATAGCCTTCCACTGTTTTGTACTGCACACACACACACACACACACACACACACACACACACACACACACACACACACACACACACACACACACACACACACACACACACCACACACACACACACACACACACACACACACACACACACACACACACACACACGCATACACACACACGCACACCACACACACACACTAATAATATATACACATAATAAATAGTTCTTCCCATCTGTGTAACCTACAGTGTATAGGCCTACCACTACATCTTTAAAAGTTACTTCCTCAGGATATTGACAGTTTGTATCTTCTCCAACAGAATCTGATCCTCTTCCAGTTACCTGTGTGGACTCTGAAACCCGCTAGAGAACAGTACCTGTGTGGACTCTGAAACCCGCTAGAGAACAGTACCTGTGTGGACTCTGAAACCCGCTAGAGAACAGTACCTGTGTGGACTCTGAAACCCGCTAGAGAACAGTACCTGTGTGGACTCTGAAACCCGCTAGAGAACCTGCTCTCCCAGTTACAGTACCTGTGTGGACTCTGAAACCCGCTAGAGAACAGTACCTGTGTGGACTCTGAAACCCGCTAGAGAACAGTACCTGTGTGGACTCTGAAACCCGCTAGAGAACCTGCTCTCCCAGTTACAGTACCTGTGTGGACTCTGAAACCCGCTAGAGAACAGTACCTGTGTGGACTCTGAAACCCGCTAGAGAACAGTACCTGTGTGGACTCTGAAACCCGCTAGAGAACAGTACCTGTGTGGACTCTGAAACCCGCTAGAGAACAGTACCTGTGTGGACTCTGAAACCCCCTAGAGAACAGTACCTGTGTGGACTCTGAAACCCGCTAGAGAACAGTACCTGTGTGGACTCTGAAACCCGCTAGAGAACAGTACCTGTGTGGACTCTGAAACCCCCTAGAGAACAGTACCTGTGTGGACTCTGAAACCCGCTAGAGAACAGTACCTGTGTGGACTCTGAAACCCGCTAGAGAACAGTACCTGTGTGGACTCTGAAACCCCCTAGAGAACAGTACCTGTGTGGACTCTGAAACCCGCTGGAGAACCTGCTCTCCCAGTTACAGTACCTGTGTGGACTCTGAAACCCGCTAGAGAACAGTACCTGTGTGGACTCTGAAACCCCCTAGAGAACAGTACCTGTGTGGACTCTGAAACCCGCTAGAGAACAGTACCTGTGTGGACTCTGAAACCCGCTAGAGAACAGTACCTGTGTGGACTCTGAAACCCCCTAGAGAACAGTACCTGTGTGGACTCTGAAACCCGCTGGAGAACCTGCTCTCCCAGTTACAGTACCTGTGTGGACTCTGAAACCCGCTAGAGAACAGTACCTGTGTGGACTCTGAAACCCGCTAGAGAACAGTACCTGTGTGGACTCTGAAACCCCCTAGAGAACAGTACCTGTGTGGACTCTGAAACCCGCTAGAGAACCTGCTCTCCCAGGATGATTTGGCGTTGCTACATTTTTGTAGCATTGACTCTGAAAAAACGATTAGGTCACATTAATTCTATGCACAGTCGCAGCCCTGACTTTCGTGTGGTATGTGGCATTGATGGTTGTGCCAGTGAGTACCGGGTGTTTAACTCTTATTACTATCACATAAAGAGAACTCACGCACATCTTCTTCAAGACGAATGGGCAGAGGAAGGATTGACTCTCCAATATGGAGCTAATTTCCTGCCATAACTCCACAAACAAACTAAACAGGTTTTACAAATGGCTCATGATTCACTAACAAACACAATGTGGTTTGCAAACACAAAACACCATCTACAAACTAATGCATTTAGTTTTGCAAAGAAAAAACGTATCTATCAAATAAACACATAACATTTCTCTAATAAATCATGTTTCAGAGACAAATTCAGCTTAGGTTTTACAAGTACACAACTTTGTATTTCAACTACAAAACTTTTTCTTCTCACGGCGGAATATTACTGCCAAAAGTCACGTGAGTGAGTCACGTGAGTCACGTGACTTTTGGCAGTAATATTCCGCCGTGGTTGTGCTCATACACAGTCACACATGCTCACTCACACATGCTCCACGGCAGCAGGGGGCACTACTGAGTCCATTGGGAAGGCGGGAGGTTGAGCAGAGCATGGAACAGCTCTTGCCAGTCTGATGGCAGGTGTTTCTAGCGACCCAGCGATCTGAATTTAGCGATCACAACGAAAACAGCCAAGACACATATTGAGCCCAGAAAATGAATGTTCTTAGGGCTGTAAATATAATAAGTGTTAGAAATTAAAATCAATGTTAAACAGCATAATTCAGTCTAAAACATATCGTCAGTTTAAAGCTGTTTTATTGTGGAAAAGCCCGGAAGTTCTCAGGAAATCAATGCCAAGCTTTTATTCTGAAAATCCTTTATCCGGTTAGCTTGTGACTAATGTTGCGTTTTCTGAATGTAAAGTGAAAATGACTTGGAGTGTTACACACCAAATCGTACGGACTTTAACACTACATTGATAGACGTTAAGATATTATTACTGCTGAATATTAAATGAAGGTCTAGTTGATCGTAGTGTTTACAGATACGTGAGAAGCTATGACGTCAGAGGGAATTTCCGTAAAATAAGAACTGTGCCGGAGCGGAACCACTAGGACTTCTAAACTAAGTATTACAGCTGTTTATAAGGTATTAAATAGAAAGTCATCACAGAGATAAGGAGGAGAAAAGGCTTAAGGAAGTAGGCAGGGAATACAAAATGTTGAAATCATCTGTGCTCTCGCGATATTGAACCGACAAATGAGTAGGGAGGACCCACTATTTGCACAGCGGGGGACAACGAGAGGAGGATAAAAACAGATGAGATACGACCAACCGCTCTCTTCCCTTCGCTGCAGCCACCCTGAAGACAACACCGGCTTTGTCTCTCCATTACCCATGCTTGTTCTTTAACCACGTTACTTAATTAAACTACCCATTTGAACCTTTTCAGAGACTCCATTAGTCTCGTTATTTTAAACTCCTCTCCTGGGCGCGAGAACATCGAATACTTCAATATAAGCCTTTGTCTAAAATAGACAACATTGTAAGGAGATTTAAACTATACAGCGATTCTGCACTCGGTCAATCAGCTGCTCTTCATTTTCTTTCCTGCTATATTCAATGAGTGATACAAATATTTTTTACCATAAGTTCTGAATAAAACTGATACTGTTGGACTCGGTACTAGTTGACTGCTACCAGAAATAAAAGGAAGTACTTTACTGTGTACTTTGTGAGTAATCCTCTGTCAGAGTCCCCTCCATAGTACATAATGCATGTTTTTTGCTATCTTTGATGAATGATAAAAGGGTCATTCCAGAATTGGAGGACAATTTAGACACCAACATTTTTGAAAAATGAACCTTTCATTTGATTATTTTTTGTTATGTATTTAGGAAAAACAGATAATAAACCATAAAAAAAAGTGATTTGCCCAGCTAAGGCATCAAATGTATATTTTCCAATGAAGAATTAACCCTGTTACTCTAATTATAGTAACAGGGTTGAAAATCAATGCTAATTTTAGCTTTTACCTCAGGAATTAATGCTAGCTGCACAATGTAATGCTATTGTCAAGGAATGGACACACTTTATATTATATTTATATTTATATATATTTAACAAAAGAAAGATACATTTGAAATTAATTTGTTTTAGTCTCATAATTTGAGTAACAGGGTTGCGTTTGTATGAGTGCCACACTCCTTCAAGAGTGACAAGATTGGAAATATATTACAAATAAAAGAGAGGACTTAGTTTTGGTCTACCCATGGTAGTAGCACATGGCTTGCTGATGTCCTTTCCACTGTGTCATGCGACAAACAGTTTTTTCACTTCCTCTGCCAAGCTAAAAAGGTTTCGGTAACAGGGTTGCACGCATGTTGAGGGACACACCTTCTGTGCAAAATTACTGTTATTTAAAATGTGTTTATGATTTAACAAATTGATTTTACCATTACAAGACACATATATCAATAGAATAATACCAAAAAAGTAAATAAAAACCCTATTTTAAATGTTATAGTTGACATGCAAGTTGGTCACCAAGAAGCTGGGACAAGAGAAAAGGGCAATTTTAGGGGGTGTTCGAGAGCTATTTGATATTTTAAATAATATTTTGAAACCACTTTTTCTACAACTTTATATGCATCTTGTCTCAAGACAAGTATATTTAACACAACAAGTGCATGTCTTAGCTTTTTGGGCATTGATTATTAGATTTTTTATATGGGGGACATGAAATGTCCTCCAATTCTGGAATGACCCAAAAATATAATGTTACCATTAGTTCTTAATGAAATTGATACGGTTTGACTTTGTATTAGTAAGCCTACTACTAACAATACATTGAAGTACTTTTACTGTGTATTTTTTTGAGAAATACTCTGTCAAAGTCCCCTCCTGAGAACAAAATCAAGCCACTTCTTCTAAGTTTGATGAGGGAAAAAAATATTTTTTGGGTGATTTAATGGGTGATGTAACATTAATGACAGACATAATATGAGGTCCTTGGCATAGAGGGGTCATTTTGTGATCATGGGGCATTACCCTTACAGCATCAGGACAATATCATATGGAGTCAGATACTGGAAGTGGGCTGGAGGCGTTAACTGGGACTGATGGAAGGATGAGGCTGATGAGACTGAAGAATCTGCGAGGAACGAACTAGCGGCTGAGGAATAATTATATATTAAAAGACAGCAGCATCATAAGAGGGCAACCATGTGACAGAGTGCGTTACTTTGCTGAAGGATAGACCAGCTATCCATTCCAGGCCAGACTCTAAAGACTTTCCAAGGTGTGAAAATGCTGCTGCCGGAGTACTGACTGGAAGTATTGCTGATATCATGTCTACCATCCTCTTAAAATACTCTGTCCAACAATATCAGTCTCATGAGAAAGGTGTTTTAATGCTTATTAAAAGAAAAACATGCATTCTTGTACTCAGGAGGGGACATTGACAGAGGATTACTGGAAAAGTACACAATAAGTACTTCATAGTACTTGTGGGGGTAGTTTCAGTAGTACTGAGTCCAACAGGATCAATCTCACGAAGAACTAATGGCAACAAAAAAGAATTCCCTCATCAAACTTAGCAGAAGTGGCTTGATTTTGTTCTCAGGAGGGGACTTTGACTTTGAGTATTTCTCAAAAAATACACAGTAAAAGTACTTCAATGTATTGTTAGTAGTAGGCTTACTAATACAAAGTCAAACCGTATCAATTTCATTAAGAACTAATGGTAACATTTTATTTTTATCATTCATCAAAGATAGCAGAAAACATGCATTATGTACTATGGAGGGGACTCTGACAGAGGATTACTCACAAAGTACACAGTAAAGTACTTCATTTTATTTCTGGTAGCAGTCAACTAGTACCAAGTCCAACAGTATCAGTTTTATTAAGAACTTGTGGTAAAAAATATTTGTATCACTCATTGAATATAGCAGGAATAAAAATGAAAGCAGCTGATTGACCGAGTGCAGAATCGCTGTATACAGGGGCGGACTGGGACTACAAATCAGCCCGGGACTCTCGACCGGCCCACTTCGGTACCGCCGGCCCACCTCGGTACCGCAAGTAAGCGGCCCACCTCGGTGGTGCCGCAAGTAAATACCGCGAGGAAATTGTCGACGGGGGGGAAGGGGGGGTGAGCAGTGACTTATCCGACCGGCCCACTTCAGTACCGGCCCATCGGGATTCGTCCCGAACGTCCCCTGGCTGTATATATAGTTTAAATCTCTTTAGTTACAATGTTGTCCATTTTAGACAAAGGCTTATTATATTTACAGCCCCTAATAACATTTATTTTCTGGGCTCAATATGTGTCTTGGCTGTTTTCGTTGTGATCGCTAAATTCACCTTGTTTATAATATTATCACTATAACACCTGTCATCAGACTGGCAAGAGCTGTTCCATGCTCTGCTCAACCTCCCGTCTTCCCAATGGACTCAGTAGCGCCCCCTGCTGCCGTGTAGCATGTGTGAGTGAGCATGTGTGACTGTGTATGAGCCAGCCACGGCGGAATATTACTGCCAAAAGTCACGTGACTCACGTGACTCACTCACGTGACTTTTGGCAGTAATATTCCGCCGTGAGAAGAAAAAGTTTTGTAGTTGTAAAACAAAGTGTTGTAGTTGTAAAACAAATTTGTGCACTTGTAAAAAAAAGTTGTGTACTTGTAAAACCTAAGCTGAAATGTTATGTGTTTGTTTGATAGATACGTTTTTTCTTTGCAAAACTAAATGCATTAGTTTGTAGATGGTGTTTTGTGTTTGCAAACCACATTGTGTTTGTTAGTGAATCATGAGGCATTTGTAAAACCTGTTTAGTTTGTTTGTGGAGTTATGGCAGGAAATTAGCTCCATACAACTGTTTCAGGTTGGGTTTCAAGAAGGTCGAGAGGGTCATGTGAACATGGACCTTTTCAAACAAGCAACTGCATTTCTTCTTCAAGCTAGAGAAACCCATCGACTAACACAGGTCATTTAAACAGTTTTTCTCACAATGAATGATATGTGAATGTCAGTAACAAGTGTAACTGAAGGAAGCTTAAAAGGCATACAATGCAGGATTTTCCACAAAAGAAAATACATATACAAATACCAAATAATCCTTCTCAATCATTCTTTATCACCCAATAGAAAGTGTGTGGCTGCCAACAAACTACACATCCTGTATAGCATGCCTTTTAAAATATAAAGAATTACCTAAAGTATGTGGAAGCAGCTGGAAGTAATGGGCTGAATGCAATGTTATACTGCAGTGTTTGGTTGACGTTGCAAAATCTAAACCAGAGATGGAACAATATATGATTTACAACAATAGGTTGATTTTGGTAAATGTCCATATTGATAATTATAAAGAGGTTTAACATTCCATTCTACCCCAAATCCAACTGTTGCATGTTCCGCACATTACCTAAAATGCATGTCCATTCCATTTTGTTGAGATTTGTTTTTCCACTCTCCACAGAGAGCTGTCAACCACGTGGTGAATGGAGTACAGCAATATCAGGCGTCATTATTGGAGCACCTAAAACATCTAATAAGTAATGTGATTGAGAGACATCCGGGGGATCTGGATCAACTGAAGAGTGACCAGTTTGTTGACCCTTTCAATCAAGTTGCTACAACACATTTGCAGAATAAGACAATCAAAGAACTGCTTAAACCAGTTCAACCAGAGATTATCACCACAAAACATTCGGTATGTTATGTGAAAAGTGGAGACTCCAGAGTACTTACCAGGGCTTTTATTATATTTCGTTGGTAAAAAGTTTAGAGCAGCTGCTGATGCATCCAAGAATTCTTGCAATGATTGAAGAGGGCCCAAAGCCATGCAAGAATGGTTTTGTCCATGACTTAATTGATGGGGACATTTTTAAGTCACATCCACTGTTTTTAAAATGTCCAACAGCATTGCAGTTCATTTTATATACAGATGAAATTGAATTGTGCAACCCACTTGGATCTCGGGCGACCAAAAACAAGTTGTTAATGATTTATTACACCATAGGTAATATACACCCTAAATATAGATCAAGACTTTCTGCCATTCGCCTGCTTGCTATGGTTAAAACCAAGACCCTTTCAGGTATAGATAAGATATTTGAGAGAATTCATCAAGACCTTATTGAGCTGTATAATGGTGTTGAGGTTGTCACTGTATGGCTGTGTATGGAGACACGAGAACACCAGCTCAACACCAAGTGGCTGGGTTTAAAGAAGGCGTGGGGTTTGCAGTAGATGCAGGCACTGTGAAGACATGCAGGGACAATTTAATGAAGAGCTGTTTGTTAAAAGGACCATGGCAAGTCATATCAGGCAATGTGCTGACATTGAAAAGGCAAGCACTGACTTTCTCAAAGAAAATCTTAAAACAACATATGGTATAAACAGGAGAAGCAAAGTTACAGAATCTCCTCATTTTGATTTAATCAATCAAATGCCACAAGACAATATGCATGTCATTCTCGAAGGTGTTGCTCCATATTAAATCAAATGTGCTTTAAAGCATCTTGTACTTTCAGGTCTTATGGATTGAGACACATTTAATAGTGCAATAATTGGTTTCCCTTATTCTCCTGTGGATGCGAGGGATAAGCCCCATGTCTGTAAATACACTGTCATCAAATGACAAACTGAAACAGTCTGCTGGGCAGATGCTGATCTTGTTGAAGATCCATTTCTCATTGACACAGTTGGAGAAAATGAATACACAAAAATGCTGCTTAAGTTATTAGAGATTGTCAAAATTCTGTTTTCACCTATTATTGCTCTTTCAACTCTCTCAAGGCTTCTAATAGAGCAACACCTCAAACATTTCAAACAACTGTTTCCAGATGTAAATATCATACCTAAGCAGCATTACCTTCTGCATCTTCCCTCCCAGATAAAAGCACTCTACAGTGAGGCATATGTGTATGCGCTTTGAGTCAAGCATTGTTTTTTCAAGCAGTGGGCTTTGAAAAGTAGTTTTAAGAATATTTGTAAATCCCTTGTGAAGCACAACCAACTATACGAATGGAGCCTGAATGTTCATGAGAAACAGTTCTTTCAGGTGAATTTGAAATGGGCCCAGTCTCCGAGGTGAAAAATGTTAACTATGTTGAAGGAAAAATGAAAGACTTCTTTGGAATAGAGAAAGTTGAATGTATTGTTTCAGTACCGTGGATTATGCAATATGGAAATAAGTATACATGTGGAAAGACTTTGGTTATTTCTAATGTCAACAATAACATTCCAGAGTTTGGACTTGTGAAAAACATTTATATTGTAAATACGTCAATGTACTGTTTTGAATGCCAGCCTCTCTCTACAGTTGAATGGTCATTATTTAGCTTATGAGGTGGAAGTTCCCTCCCTAGCTCAAGCTAAACAACTTATTGATTATACAGCATATTACTATTTGACCTACAACAACACCAAGTACATTCCAATTAAATATGATCTGACAGATATCATCGCGCATCACTCCCTTCATACAATGTGAGTTTGTGAAGATTGCCAATAAATGACACTGTTCCACATTTTATTAGTCCTGTATCTTGCACTGTTTTCTGATGTGAGTTTTTCCAATAAAAATGTGTTTTCTAAAAACAAGTAATGGTTATTTCTTGAAACAAGATAATTCATCTTTTACAAACACCACAGGAGCTTATATATACCAGCAAGTCTTGTGACATGTCAACATAACTTGTTTCACCTGAGATACAACTCAAAATAAGATATTTTCAAGAGTCTTTGACTTAACAAGACACTTAAGATGCAATGTCTAAAAACAAGACATTATATCTCACTGCATTGTTACTACTTAAGTTATGTCTTATATCAAGTGTAAAGACGTATTCTGACTTGAAATTAGACAAATATACTTGGTAAGATTTTGAGTTTTTGCAGTGTAGGGAATGAGTCCTTACCCCAAGTGAAGGAGTTCAAGTATCTCGGGGTCTTGTTCTCGAGTGAGGGAACAATGGAGCGTGAGATGGGCCGGAGCATCGGAGCAGCGGGAGCGGAGTCGCTTTACCGTGTGAGGAACAGAGAGCTGAGCCAGAAGGCAAAGCTCTCTGTCTCCCGGGCCATTCTCCTTCCTGCCCTCACCTGTGGTCATGAAGGATGGGTCATGAAGGATGGGTCATGAAGGATGGGTCATGAAGGATGGGGCATGAAGGATGGGGCATGA
>NW_022987860.1:10000-52500 GCF_902827165.1 Trematomus bernacchii | reverse complement strand
GTCAAGAGCCTCGAACCTCGTGCGACAATACATTTTATTACACAGGGCGTTGCCCGTACATTTATGATTGGTCAAGACTAGCTGAAGAGATACCGCGGTTTAGACTTGGTTCTCTTTGGTTGGTGCACAGACTCAGATAGGGTCTCTTGGCAACACGATCCTCCAATCAGCATTCGGCCGGCCTGTGGAAGTCCCTCCCTACTCTGGCACCATCATACGTCATTTGTTTTGATGAAGCTTCTACAGAAAAGTGTAATCTTGGTTATACTGATTCCCAGCTATGCGTGGGCGCGGAGCTAACCCAGGCGGCCAAGGCCATAGCCTCAATAACTGTTTCTACAGTACCTGCATCTGGCTTCTGCTACTTTCTATTGCAAGCTGAAAACTTTCTTCTGACTATTCCCTTCGTTGGTATCTAACCCATCAGAGCCTGGGATTAGTGATTGTGTCTATTTATTTTATAGTCATAGCAATCTCATGAGCACAATAAGCATATCATGTAATAATAAGAATCCCTCTTGTAATGTTATATAAAAATAGACTCCACTCCCTCCTGGCTGGTCTACCTGCATGTGCCATCCCACCTCTGCAGCTCATCCAGAATGCAGCGGCTCGTCTGGTCTTCAACCTTCCTAAATGTTCCCACACCACACCGCTCCTCCGCTCCCTTCACTGGCTTCCAGTAACTGCTAGAATCCACTTCAAGACACTGGTACAGATCCAGATCCACTGGTACAGATCCAGATCCATTCACAGCATGGTGCTAGCGCACCATGCTGTGAATGGATCTGGCCCTTCCTACATCCAGGACATGGTTACACTGTACACCCCAGCACGTGCACTCCGCTCTGCATCAGCCAAACGGCTCGCTGCACCCGCACTGCGAGGAGGACCCAAGTTCCCATCAGCAGAAACACGTGGGTTTGATATCCTGGCTCCAACATGGTGGAATGAGCTCCCCATTGACATCAGGACAGCAGAAAGCTCACACATCTTCCAGAGCAGACTGAAGACTCATCTCTTTCCACTCCACTTCGAGCGATAGAATTACTAACAAAGCACTTATATACTAACAAAGGACTGGCTTATCTAAAGCTAGTTGAGTAGCACTTGAAATGCTTTAGCTCTATGAAACCTGATGTACTTATATCAGGGTTGCCAACTCTCACGCATCTGGCGTGTGACACACGCTTTCACTCTCAATCTCACGCTCTCACGCTGCCCAAACTATTCTCACGCCAAAAACAAGAATACCGAAGACTAGAAACGGTTTTGAAAACTTTTGTCACGTAGTGATCGTCTTCTCAATAGAACATCTTTGATAATGTCTTCTGGCCAATCAGAATCACGATAACGGCGTGGTGTTGTTGCAGGAAGTCCCGACGGAGAATACTTTTGCGGTAGTACATCTCTATACATCGATACAACATTACGTGTTGATAGAAATCAACACGTAATGAAATAAGACCCCACGGTTTGATGATAGGTGTGTGGGCTGTCTTTCATTTGGACACACAGAACAATGGGGGCTATGCACCCTTATCCACAATGTAAAGTCATTCAGCCTCTTCCCTCCTCTCTCTGTGAGGAGCAGCAGGTTCAGCTTTCAGAACAAAGTCACACAAAACTAAAATGGCATTCATTTTTTTAAATATGTCGTGTAGTAATAGATGTATTTATTTTTCTTCTCAAGAGAGTACCAGAATCTGTATTTTATTGGGGTAGAATCCCCCCAGACCCCCCTGCAGGGGTTGGGTCTTCAGCATGTGAACTCTTTCACCTGTGGGGAAATTGCAGGATTGGCTCCAGGTCGCCCTTTTTATTTACTACAAGACAAATGTGCCTTTTTATTTCATACAGTTCAATTTGGATTGAGACAGGGAAATAATCTAAACCTCACGCGTGGCGTTTCACTGTCGGGGGGAGCGTGTATGTAATTACATTGTGAATACTGACTTGAGCCCCACCACTGTATGGGTTAGCCCCAGGGTTCGAGTTATAAACTGAGCTCTATGGGGGTCTTTGAAACTAACACACACTCAAACTCAATCACACACACACTCAAACTCAATCACACACACACACACACACACACACACACACACTCAAACTCAATCACACACACACACACACACACACACACACACACACACACACACACACACACACACACACACACACACACACACCACACACACACACACACACACACACACACACACACACACACACACACACACACACACACACACACACACACACCAATAATAAACATATGAACAGGGGTTACTATTTAAAAAAAAATTGCAAATGTATTTGGGAACCTATCCATGTGAACATATTTTGGGGGTGGACCTCAAATCCTCTAGGGGGGGTCCGGGGGCATGCCCCCCCTGGTAAGATATTTTTTTAATTTTGGAGTTAAATGCATCAATCTGGTGCACACCCATCTGAAACAGATGCCACATCATGTAGACAGACAGTCACCCTGTGTGAGGCAAACCCACATTTGCGCAGCGTTGCGTTCACAATAGCCTACATTAAAAAAATGATAATCGCTAGGCCATCGGGAAACCTCCCGGCCCTCCCGATGGCCAGTCCGGGCCTGCCAGCAGCCCTCTACTTGCTACAAACTTAAATATGAAAACATAGCCGTGGGAACATGTTTCAAATGGGGGGTGCTGTGGGGATGACACCAGGGCCGGTTCTGACCCGTTTGCTGCCCTAGGCAAGATTTTTGCTGGTTCAATTATATCTTATTTTATCAGTTAACATTTATTTATTCATCCATATTTTTTAATCTCTCCAGTTTTAAAGGATATTGTTGGTTTACTGTCCTATAGTATACATGTGCCAAGAGCAAGAGAGAGAGAGAGATATATATATAGATATATATATATAGATATATATATATAGATATATATATAGATATAGATAGATATAGATAGATATAGATATAGATAGATATAGATATAGATAGATATAGATATAGATAGATATAGATAGATATAGATAGATATAGATAGATATCAGACAAAGTGATATGAGTGATAGTGAAACGTTTTAACTTTCATTTAGCAAAAAATAGCATGAAACTTGACATGCAAGTTCCAAAGTAACTTCCTGAAATGTAATTGTCTGCGGTGATTCTACGGAGTCCCCAAAGGCCCAAAAGTGTGCACACAAAACATATTTCCGGCTGCCCGGGCCTAAGGAAGTAGCTCTACTTATGAAATCTCTGTTAGTTTAAACTCCCACTTCACTACTTTACATTCAAAACAAATAGCTTATAAAATGTGGCACGGCATTATTGATAAAGCTACATATTAGTTACATCATACTTATCTTAACCAGCAACACCAATAAAATACTGCTTCACATAAATGCATCGCAAATAATCATCAGTTTGTATTCAATGCATATCGAGGCAACAGAACCACACATCAACATGTCATCCATGCATTTCTTCACTTGCTGTTCAAGCTCTCAAACAAACAAGCGGGCAGTACATCACATCGGCTCTTTTTGCTGCTACTTTGACAACATGGTTGCAACCGGTTTTGTTTCCGTGCTGTTGATGCCAATTTTCATTTTTTTATATAGTGAGTTGATGATTTCATAAACTAAGAGTGAGGTACATTTTCGCCTCGCACATTTTCCATCCAAATGAAGCAACATTTCTCAATCATTTTCAGACTAATTTGACTACACATGTTAGTGTTGTTCGATCTTATTGTCTTATATTTGTGTACAGCACTTTGAATTGCTTTGTGTTGAAAGCTGCTCTATAAATAAACTTGATGACTCACAATCTACTAGGATTAATAAATGTCCAAAGTGTCTATTACGTTAGTAGGAAATCCAACCAGAGCATCTGAGCATTGGAATAGAGCATGTTGTTCATACGGCCCAATGAGACATGTTGAATCATGAAACATCTGATCGAACAAGAACAAGACACACCTAGTTTTCTAAACAATGAGGTGGATACTAGCTGTCATTTCTTTTAAGGAGGGGCAGCTTGGGCGTATTGTTGTACATAGCCGTGGGAACATGTTTCAAATGGGGGGTGCTGTGGGGATGACACCAGGGCCGGTTCTGACCCGTTTGCTGCCCTAGGCAAGATTTTTGCTGGTTCAATTATATCTTATTTTACCAGTTAACATTTATTTATTCATCCATATTTTTTAATCTCTCCAGTTTTAAAGGATATTGTTGGTTTACTGTCCTATAGTATACATTGGAATGATTTCAAACCTGTTTTTATTTATCCTAATAATTATAAAGGTGTGCCTTGGAAATATTTGTTTACATAAATTGACCAAACCGTTTGAGACACACTGAGATAACTTAGACTAAAGTGAACTATCTAAACATTCAGAGTCCTTTACCTCACTGAGCCTCTCAGGGCACATGGAAAATGTAACCGGGGTGAAAAGGGTGTTATCTTTACTTAATTATGAATGTGAACATCAAGGCCGAAAATTCGTTTTTTTTGTATTATATTTGTATTATATTTGTATTATATTTCCATTTAATCTTGTGGACGTGCAGATTCCCTGTCCTCCATCAGGGGGTGCTGCAGCACCTCAGCACCCCTACTTACCACGGCCCTGTATGAAAAGGTTCAACGACGCACACACACTTCATCTCGGCTCGCGCTGCACGCTCACAGGCTTAGATTGTGCAATAAAGTATTGCGCACCTTGGAGGTGCAGCGCAGGCATATTGTTATTCAAGAGATGCGTTGTTCTTTTGGAAAACATGTTTTTCTTTTCAATAATACTCATTACATTGACACATGCATTATTTGTGATTAAAATAATGGTTGTTGTTGGTAATGTATTAGCGACCCCCACAGATGTATGATTTCACTGCGTCCGTGGGAGCTCAGACCCCTCCTTATGGGAGCTCAGCTCCAATAGAGTGGCGAAGTCCCTCCCCTTCCGGTGGACCTCCATGGGACCTTATTTCGGAAAAGTTATGCATTGAAGTCAATGGAGAGAGAAAGATTATCTTTCGATCCCGTTTGAATTGTGCCACGAATTACACATATGATGTTTGTCAATTTAAAAGATAATTTTGCAAGTCAAAAAAATTAAAATGTGTCGTAAAACTGTGAAGTAACACATTTGTTTGTGTGAAAGGCTCAATGAACTACATCTCTGGTCAACCACACACGTCACTAGTGATGGGAATTCCGGCTCTTCTTGGTGAGCCGGATCATTTGGCTCGGCTCACCAAGAAGAGCCGGCTCTTTCGGCTCCCAAACGGCTCTTCAGTTTACCACATATTATACCTTTTATAATTCAATCAAATGTAGCCCTGTTTTGACTAATGATTTATATGTGTACACATATCACTTAAATTATTCAATACATCCTTTGTACTGAAGTATTCAAAAGTAAAAATTACATGTTTAATATCAATTATTTGCTGTGGCCAATTGTTTTCATTGCATTTACAGACCCTTGTATCTCTCTGATACCACCCAATGAATGCACTGACTTGCTTGTAGAACCACGCTACACAAAGCAGATAGCAACACCTATAAAAACTTAAGCATAGACATTTTAAAAAAGGGGCTACTGTATCGACATTTTAAAATTATATTTAAAGAAAAGGCCCTGACAAAACAGCAGGGCTCTATTTCAGTCCTAACTATAGAAAAAAAGACAGCAACAGCTGACATCAAATCTTTGCTGAGCCCAAGGATAATCATAAATAAATAACATAGTGAAAATAAATATATTGCAATGCTCAAAACAGCAGCATCCAACCGTCTCTAATCCTTGGATATTACATGTCACTGCATGCATGCACGGAGCAGCTGTAGCGCGGAGATCATCATATCATTCTGTCTTGTATTACTTAACAAAAAATAACAAAAACAAAAAAACGGCTCATCGCGGGCGCGAGCCGGCTCCCGTCGTTCACTTAAAAGAGCCGGCTCTTTGAGCCGGCTCGTTCGCGACCGACACATCACTACACGTCACCAAGATGGCCGTCACTACTGTCTTGTCAACAAACGATTGACTACCCTCACTATCACCACAATGAAACACGTCCTGAAGAATGTCATGCAAAGCCTGCCTTCCTTTGATTCTCTCTGAACTGCCTGGTCGTTTTAATGTTTAATGTCAACCATTTGTGCAGATAGCATGAAGTAGAAAAGATCGCCGATGCTAACGTTAGCGTTAGCATTTCTCCCCCGGAATTAAATGGTGTATTATAGAATGATCACACCGGTGACAGTACTCTTCAAAGGGTTCACGAAATATGACTACTACTCTTACTGTTTAACATTTTGGGTTACTTAATGTTACTTCATGTTAAGGCTAATAAAAATGACAAGGCTGTAATGCTAACTAACGTGCTAGCTACTAGCTAGGTAGCTAACTTGATCAAGCCACTCCTGGTCGTTTCATCAGACGGGAAGCAAAAGAACGAGCAAGACCCATTGCTGGTATAATAACAACCTGGTACTAAGCACACAGGCATCTTGTTAAAGTTATCTTATCTTAGCCAGCGCCATATAGATAGATTATATCTATATTGCGCTGATTTTAGGTATCTGAATGGTGGAGGTAAACAATTGTGACATCACTTACGCGACTCTGGGATTTGTAGTCTTTCTAGTTACGTATTTTTCATAGTCTTATATTTCAACAGTTTTACGACAAACTGTGACTTTTTTGACATGGAAATGATTTTTTAAGATTGACAAACATCATATGTGTAATTCATGGCACAATTCAAACGGGATCGAAAGATAAATTTTCTCTCCCCATTGACTTCAATGCATAACTTTTCCGGAATAAGGTCCCATTACCCGGAAGTAAGTGGGAGGGACTTCGCCACTCTATTGGCTCCCACATAACTCGAACCCTGGTTAGCCCTACCAGAGATTACCCAACACAAAGGTTGCATTCGAATAGTCCATTTAGCTTAGGAACCTTCCTAACGGAGTGAAATGACCCGGAAGCCCCTCAGTGGCAGCCATGATAAGTGCCGTTCGAATTATCTAAATTAAAAGGAAAGGAGGTTTCAAACTTCCTTTATAACCTCCTTTAGCTTAGGAACCACTGGACCTCCCTAACCGAAAGGAGAGGAGAAAATGCTGCCCCACAATGCCTTGCAGCCGCAGCATTTACCGTCACACAACAGTCAGCCGTTCACGGAAACAACCGATTATGAACGAGAAATTATATCATGAAAGTTACGGTGCTTATTAAGCTTTTTAAAACGTATGTGGTAAGTTGCCAAAGTGCTTTGTTTTGAACGTTCATCAGTATTATAATCAAAAAGAGAAATATGAACGTTAGTTTTTACTGAAATGATCAAATAAAGTCAACATTTCACAGTCTTTACTGAGCTGTGTGGGGTTTGTTCAACTTTTAAAAGATGTTTGAATGGTGATATACACAGTGATAGATGTTAAGGACTAACGTTTATAATAAATACATTTGTATTTATTTTAAGATCTTTTCATACAATCATACGTACAGTAGGCTATTGGGATCATTTGTATTAATGTGGACCGGAGGGAGAGGGTGAAGAGCATAAGTTGCACTTTCCTTTTTTATTTCAATTCCAACTTTGGTCATGAAGAATATGTTTCTCTGTTGTCCCCGTTCATAAAGCATAAAATAACAGCATCAGAGCACGGTGCAGAGTCTCTAGATGAGTTTACAGTAGTCCCTCGTTCTTATTAAACATCCATGTTGTAGTCCGCTGTATAGAAAACTGTAGTTTCCATAGTTTCCCCACAGCAGCAGGCGCACATTTATGACCTCTGCTGGCGCATCATAAACACGTCGGATAGTGAAAGTGCAGTCGATTCTCTAAAGTGCCGCAGTCTCTTCTCCTAAATCCTTTTGAATTCTCCTATCCACTATCCCTTAACCCCATGACGTTTCACTCCGAGGTCAAGGAATAGACGATAGGGTTAGAACTTAGGAGCTGTTGTTTTGGAGTATTCGAACGCAACCCAATACTCTGGAGCCGCAACTGCCGACCCGTATTGCGCATGCGCAGATCTAAGATCCAGTAGAAATGATAAAAAAGTAAAAGTCTGCTGCTTATTGTTCTACTAGGCCAACATAGAGTCAAAGAGTATATGAGAGTGAGAGTGTGTTCATTAATATATGTGGCAGTTTGGAGTAAGTCTATAGATGTGTGTGTGTGTGTGTGTTTCATGTATAGGCCTCTCACGATAATTCATTTTGTTGGATACATTTTCCCGGAGATTATTGCGATAATCGATAATATTGTCGGCACCGTTGTATGACCATTTTAGACCACTGACATAATGATAATATGTAATAATAATTCAAGTACATCCTTTCAAACTGCTAGTCACATCCTCATGTCAATGGAAATGTATCGAGGTCAGAAAAGTTATCGAGTTCATTTTTATTTATCGTACGATAAGTCAATGAATTGCTTATCGCGACAGGCACACAATAAAACAGTGGAAACAAACATGTTTGACTTTCATTAGTGAATGAAACTGTGTGCCCTTTATAGTCTGTGTCCATTATTGTGTATTTGTATATATTGTATATATATATCCTATATATATGCTAAGGTCCCGCTGCTGACACAATAGCAGTCATTTCATGCGCATATGTGTAATTAAACCGAATTAAACCCATGATATCAAAATCTCACTCCAGCCAGGTACCCAACGTTGGCAACCCTGATTATATGATTCTGTTTTCTTCAAGTTTGTATCTTCCTGGTCGAATGCACTTATTGTAAGTCGCTTTGGATAAAAGCGTCAGCTAAATGAAATGTAGTGTAGTGTAATGCTGACTGCAATGGGGATTGAACCTGTAACCCCCTGAACCGAACACCTACGGACAACCCACTACGTTACACGCTTCCATATATATATATATATTTATATATGTATATTATATGTATCTATCAATTTGAACTAAATGATCACTGATGTGCCTTTTTCTGATGTTGTTGAAAAATTGTGCAATAAAGTTGGAGAAAAAAACCAAAACGTAAACATGTCGTCATGACCAGGTGACTATCCCGGAAGTGTGTGTTTGAGCCAAAATGGCGGCGCGTTGCAGTGAGGAACCAGGATCCAGTTTCTTCCGTTTCTTCAGTTTCTTCAGTTTCCTCAGTTTCTGAGAGAGTCGCAGCGGGACGCCGGGGATCAGGCAGGAGGTCTCAGTTCACATTAAACACAGTTAGCATTATTCACCCGGTTAAAACGTTGTTGTTAGACATGTTGTTAGCTTAGCCGCTAACAACATGTCGAGTCACGGGTGTGTTGTCAACAGGTAAACAAACAGGTAAACAGCCGACATGCTGCCTATCATCTCACTGAGGTCATTTACCCACAGATTAGCAGGTTAGCATGTTAGCAGCCGGCTGTCTTCCTGTTTGTTGTTCCTTTAGCATCACATGCTAACAGAGGGAAGCTAACGGCTGTTTTTATTGCACAATATAAACCATTTATATTCAGGAAGATGAAGTTAACACTGTGTCTCTCTCTCTCTCTCTGTGTGTGTGTGTCTCTCTCTCTGTGTGTGTGTGTCTCTGTGTGTCTCTGTGTCTGTGTCTGTTTCTCTCTGTGTCTGTTTCTCTCTGTGTGTCTCTGTGTGTGTGTGTCTGTCTCTGTGTGTGTGTCTCTCTGTGTGTCTGTGTTTGTGTCTGTTTCTCTCTGTGTCTGTTTCTCTGTGTCTGTGTTTGTGTCTGTTTCTCTCTGTGTGTCTGTCTCTGTGTCTGTGTGTGTGTGTCTGTCTCTGTGTGTGTGTGTGTTTCTCTCTGTGTGTGTGTGTGTGTGTGTGTTTCTCTCTGTGTCTCTGTGTCTGTGTGTGTGTGTCTGTCTGTCTCTGTGTGTGTGTGTGTGTGTGTGTCTCTGTGTCTGTCTCTGTGTGTGTGTTTCTCTGTGTGTGTCTGTCTCTGTGTGTGTGTGTGTGTGTGTTTCTCTGTGTGTGTGTGTTTCTCTCTGTGTGTCTGTCTCTGTGTGTGTGTGTGTCTGTGTGTGTGTGTGTTTCTCTCTGTGTGTCTGTCTGTCTCTGTGTGTGTGTGTGTTTCTCTCTGTGTGTGTGTGTTTCTCTCTGTGTGTGTGTGTGTTTCTCTCTGTGTGTGTGTCTCTGTGTGTGTCTCTCTCTCTGTGTCTGTCTCTCTGTGTGTGTCTGTGTCTCTCTCTCTGTGTCTGTCTCTCTGTGTGTGTCTGTGTCTCTCTCTCTCTCTGTGTCTGTCTCTCTGTGTGTGTGTGTCTGTGTTTCTCTCTCTCTCTGTGTATGTGTGTGTCTCTCTGTGTGTGTGTGTGTGTGTGTGTAGGTATGGAGCAGTGTGTGTGGAGGAGACATGTCTCCGATCAGCTGAAGCAGAGAGACCGAGTCCAGAGACAAGCCTTCGAGGAGCTCATCCACCAGTGTGAGGACCTGTCTGTCTCTCACCTGTCTGTCTCTCTACCTTTCTGTCTCTCACATCTCTGTCTCTCACCTCTCTGTTTCTCACCTGTCTGTCTCTCACCTGTCTGTCCCTCAGATACTCGTCTCCTGGAGAAGTCAGACCTGCAGGCCGTCCTCTCTGAAAGATATCAGGCTGATAAATATGAGCTGCAGCGAGGACACGAGGGCGGGTGAGGACCCTGAGACATAGAATACATATAACATCATAAATATATGAACTGTAACCCTATTGGTCCCCTCAGGTCAGACAGCTTTAACCCTATTGGTCCCCTCAGGTCAGACAGCTTTAACCCTATTGGTCCCCTCAGGTCAGACAGCTTTAACCCTATTGGTCCCCTCAGGTCAGACAGCTTTAACCCTATTGGTCCCCTCAGGTCAGACGGGTCTAACCCTATTGGTCCCCTCAGGTCAGACGGGTCGCTGCAGCAGGAGGTGTCTCTGATGAGGATCAGACACCAGGAGGAGCTGACAGAGCTGCACAAGAAGAGAGGAGAGGTACTCACACACACTCACTCACACACTCACTCACTCACTCACTCACTCACACACACACACACTCACTCACTCACTCACTCACTCACTCACTCACTCACACACACACTCACTCACTCACTCACTCACTCACTCACTCTCTCACTCTCTCACTCACTCACTCACTCACTCACTCACTCACTCACTCACTCACTCACTCACTCACTCACTCACTCAGGCCCAATCCCAAACCACTCCCTCGACCCTACCCCTCCGTGACGGAGTGAACTCTGTCTGTAGCCTCACTCTCAGCTGAACGAAGTTCCCTCCATTAAGGGTTAGGGTATAAATACAGCGCAGCACATTGGGCCTCCCCTCTCTCCTCAGAAACAGGAAGTGCCGTAACTGAATGTAACAACGGTTTCAAATCAGCATCTCTTTGACCAAACATTTAAATTAATAACTCAAATAAAACTCCAAACATCTTTCATTGTGTTACTTTTTTGTAAAGCTCTATTAGTTTGAAACCTGATGTTTATAAGCTTCTTAGTTTTTGCAACAGTCTGTAAATATACACAACTTTATAATAAAATGCACACATTGACCTTTTTCTAGACTAAACACAGGTACGATCCTCAGTTAAAAACATATGAGGTTATCATGAGGTTGTTAACATCGCAGTTTATCACTGGATGTTTGGAACTGTTTGTTAACAGCGTGTTTCCTGACGGACACGCGGCGTGTTTCCTGACGGACACGCGGCGTGTTTCCTGACGGACACGCGGCGTGTTTCCTGACGGACACGCGGCGTGACTCCGGTCAGGTAGAGACCGGTCTCCAGTCAGCACCGATGCAGACTCGCTGTTTGAGGGCTTGATAGCCCACTCCCCCTCCACACTCGTTGGTTTGGAACAGCACTTAATGTGGCGGACCCTCCGCGCGAGCGCGCAAACGGAGGGGTAGTGGTAGGGTACAGGGGGCGGATTGGGCCTCACTCACACAGACCAGCCATAAGATAATATTTTCATTATATATCTATACTGTAGCTAATCTCTCTGTGTGTGTGTGTGTGTGTGTGTGTGTGTGTGTGTGTGTGTGTGTGTGTGTGTGTGTGTGTGTGTGTGTGTGTGTGTGTGTGTGTGTGTGTGTGTGTGTGTGTGTGTGTGTGTGTGTGTGTGTGTGTGTGTGTGTGTGTGTGTGTGTGTGTGTGTGTGTGTGTGTGTGTGTGTGTGTGTGTGTGTGTGTGTGTGTGTGTGTGTGTGTGTGTGTGTGTGTGTGTGTGTGTCCGTCCTGCAGCTGGCTCAGAATGTGATCGAACTGAACAACCAGATTCAACAGAAAGACAAGTTGATCCAGAGCAACGAGGCCAAGTAAGCACACACACACTCTCACACACTCACTCACTGGCACACACACACACTTGCACACACACTCTCACACACACACTTGCACACACACTCTCACACACACACTCACTCACTGGCACACACTTAAACACACTCTCAGACTGTGTGTGTGTGTAGGATGTTGCAGTACCAGCAGCAGATCTCCGGCCTGGAGGGGGACTGTCGGGACCTCAGGGGCCTCCTGCAGGTACGCAGAATAATACACCATGCCTACATTTCCCACAATGCAATACTAATACAGTAATATACCTGAGGGAACCCATGCCTACGTTTCCCACAATGCAACAGAGCAATGACGATCAGACGGGGGTCGGTGATGATAAGTAAAAGGTCTGATTTCCCACAATCCCCTCTGCCGGCCTCAGCTCCCAGCATGCTCTAGTGCTGCATGATGGTCCCAGCAGCTGCTGAGACAGGAAGTGACATCACAAACAGGATGTGACATCACAGCGAGTCTGTACAGAGATCCTGCAGGCGCCCAGTGATGATGTCATCCAACAGAACCAATCAGTATGCAGCGAGAGGCCGGGGGGGGGGTGGGGCATGATCTCCAGTTTTCAACCTGAGACCCCCAGACTGATGAACGTTTATTATTTAGCCTGGACATCTACAGAGACCCTTCCTCTCAAACAGATCAAACCGTCTCAATGCTCCAGGCGAGACCACAGATCTGTCCTCTTCTGGTTCACACTGATATTTATCATCCTGGAAATGTCAGAAATGGATTCAGCATCCTCAATAACCCCCGAAACCTCTAAGACACTGTCCAGATCTGCCAAGACATTAATTGTAGTCCAGATATAATGCTCATTAAGGCTAATTGATGCTCATGAATGCTAATTGATGCTAATTAAGGCTAATTGATGCTAATTGTGTAAATGTCCCATCACCTGAGCCCCTTCATCTCTATCTAACACTTTGGGGTCTCAACACCTCCAGCGTCAGGACTCTGAGCTGCAGACAGACTGTATGAACAAATGGACTTGTTTTATTATTAAAAGGTGTATTGTTGTTGTTTAATGAGGACCTGGAGCGAGCCAATCAGACGCTGAAGGACGAGTACGACGCCCTGCAGATCACCTTCTGCGCTCTGGAGGAGAAACTGAGGAAAACATCCGAAGACAATCAGGAGCTGGTCAGCCGCTGGATGGCCGAGAAGAGCCAGGAGGCCAACAAGCTGAACGCTGAGAACGAAAAGGACACCAGGTGAGACAGAGGGACACCAGGTGAGACAGAGGGACACCAGGTGAGGCAGAGAGACACCAGGTGAGACAGAGGGACACCAGGTGAGACAGAGGGACACCAGGTGAGGCAGAGGGGACACCAGGTGAGACAGAGGGACACCAGGTGAGGCAGAGGGACACCAGGTGAGACAGAGGGACACCAGGTGAGGCAGAGGGACACCAGGTGAGACAGAGGGACACCAGGTGAGACAGAGGGACACCAGGTGAGACAGAGGGACACCAGGTGAGACAGAGGGACACCAGGTGAGGCAGAGGGACACCAGGTGAGACAGAGGGACACCAGGTGAGACAGAGGGACACCAGGTGAGACAGAGGGACACCAGGTGAGACAGAGGGACACCAGGTGAGACAGAGGGACACCAGGTGAGACAGAGGGACACCAGGTGAGGCAGAGGGACACCAGGTGAGACAGAGGGACACCAGGTGAGACAGAGGGACACCAGGTGAGGCAGAGGGACACCAGGTGAGGCAGAGAGACACCAGGTGAGGCAGAGAGACACCAGGTGAGACAGAGGGACACCAGGTGAGACAGAGGGACACCAGGTGAGACAGAGGGACACCAGGTGAGACAGAGAAACACCAGGTGAGGCAGAGGGACACCAGGTGAGGCAGAGAGACACCAGGTGAGGCAGAGAAACACCAGGTGAGGCAGAGGGACACCAGGTGAGGCAGAGGGACACCAGGTGAGACAGAGGGACACCAGGTGAGACAGAGAGACACCAGGTGAGGCAGAGAGACACCAGGTGAGGCAGAGAAACACCAGGTGAGACAGAGGGACACCAGGTGAGGCAGAGGGACACCAGGTGAGACAGAGGGACACCAGGTGAGACAGAGGGACACCAGGTGAGGCAGAGGGACACCAGGTGAGGCAGAGGGACACCAGGTGAGGCAGAGGGACACCAGGTGAGACAGAGGGACATATATTTTTTAAATCCTCCGGAGCAGAGAGAGGAGCTGTGGATTATTGTTATTGTGTTTCTTAGGGTCAAACACACTAAACTCACAACTTCAAATGAAAGCGTTTAGTTTATTTAATAAACCAATTTGGTGCTATATATAAATATATTTAAAAAAAAAAAAGAACAATAATTCTTTTTTTTAACACCGCTAACGAAGCCCCGCGCCGCTCCAAGACAATAGGGGAAACACTGCACGGTATATATCACGATACACCATATATATCACATGCGCGATATATATCACGATACATGTTATATATCACAATGCACAATATATATCGCTATATTATGAAATGCCTTTCCATATATCACCAGTGTGAGGGTTTTTAAAACATGATTTATAGAGTAGTTTCGTCACGTTTGATATTGAGCATAAATGAGCATTTCCGTGTGTGTGTGTGTGTGTGTGTGTGTGTGTGTGTGTGTGTGTGTGTGTGTGTGTGTGTGTGTGTGTGTGTGTGTGTGTGTGTGTGTGTGTGTGTGTGTGTGTGTGTGTGTGTGTGTGTGTGTGTGTGTGTGTGTGTGTGTGTGTGTGTGTGTGTGTGTGTGTGTGTGTGTGTGTGTGTGTGTGTGTGTGTGTGTGTGTGTGTGTGTGTGTGTGTGTGTGTGTGTGTGTGTGTGTGTGTGTGTGTGCGTGTGTAGACGCAGACAGGCTAAGCTGCAGAAGGAGCTGGCCGACGCCGCCAAGGAGCCGCTGCCCATCGACCCGTCAGTATAAACATTATGTATAAATATAGGAGTCATACTGACTGACCCGTCATGTGACTGACACGTCACGTGACTGACTGACTCGTCATGTGACTGACACGTCACGTGACTGACTGACACGTCATGTGACTGACACGTCACGTGACTGACTGACTCGTCATGTGACTGACTCGTCATGTGACTGACACGTCATGTGACTGACTCGTCATGTGACTGACTCGTCATGTGACTGACACGTCATGTGACTGACACGTCACGTGACTGACTGACTCGTCATGTGACTGACTCGTCATGTGACTCTGTCCTCAGAGACGACGACATCGAGGTTCTGGCAGAGGAGGCTGGGAAGGGGGGGGGGGAGACGTCTCCCAGCAGGGCGCTCAGCAGGACCCCCAGGTGAGAGGGTTATATATCATATATTCATCAATATGTTTCATTTAAAGAGTTACTCTTAAGGTGTGTGTTTGTGTGTGCAGTAAGAAGACATCCCAGCCCCCCCCTGGTGGTCTGATGGACTCCATCTCCAACATCTTTGGGTGTGTGTGTGTTTCTAATGAGTGTGTGTGTGGTTCTACAGAGTGTGTGTGTGTGGTTCTAATTAGTGTGTGTGGTTCTACAGAGTGTGTGTGGTTCTACAGAGTGTGTGTGTGTTTCTAATGAGTGTGTGTGTGGTTCTACAGAGTGTGTGTGTGGTTCTAATGAGTGTGTGGTTCTACAGAGTGTGTGTGTGGTTCTAATGAGTGTGTGGTTCTACAGAGTGTGTGTGTGGTTCTAATGAGTGTGTGGTTCTAATGAGTGTGTGGTTCTACAGAGTGTGTGTGTGGTTCTAATGAGTGTGTGGTTCTAATGAGTGTGTGTGTAGTTCTACAGAGTGTGTGTGGTTCTGAGTGTGTGTGTGTTTCTAATGTGTGTGTGTAGTTCTAATGAGTGTGTGTGTGGTTCTAATGAGTGTGTGTGTGGTTCTACAGAGTGTGTGTGTGGTTCTAATGAGTGTGTGTGTGTTCAGGCGCAGAGCCCACCCCTACAGCTCCTCTCCTGAAGGATCAGAAGCTCCGTCAGGTGTGTGTGCTGAAGTCCGGGTCCCCACCACGGCCATACACGTGTTTGTGAGTATCAGAGTACACACTGCATTCAACTTTATTTAAACAGGCTGCAGTACAGAGCGCTTCAAAGGGTTTATGAAGACTCACTAGCCTCTTCAGGACTCTGATTGGATGATTTCCTGACTCTCCCTCTCTCTCTGATTGGATGATTTCCTGACTCCCTCTCTCTCTGATTGGATGATTTCCTGACTCTCTCTCTCTCTCTCTGATTGGATGATTTCCTGACTCTCTCTCTCTCTCTCTCTGATTGGATGATTTCCTGACTCTCTCTCTCTCTCTCTCTGATTGGATGATTTCCTGACTCCCTCTCTCTCTCTGATTGGATGATTTCCTGACTCCCTCTCTCTCTCTGATTGGATGATTTCCTGACTCTCTCTCTCTGATTGGATGATTTCCTGACTCTCTCTCTCTCTCTCTGATTGGATGATTTCCTGACTCTCTCTCTCTCTCTCTCTGATTGGATGATTTCCTGACTCCCTCTCTCTCTCTGATTGGATGATTTCCTGACTCTCTCTCTCTCTCTGATTGGATGATTTCCTGACTCTCTCTCTCTGATTGGATGATTTCCTGACTCCCTCTCTCTCTGATTGGATGATTTCCTGACCCCCTCTCTCTCTGATTGGATGATTTCCTGACTCCCTCTCTCTCTCTGATTGGATGATTTCCTGACTCCCTCTCTCTCTGATTGGATGATTTCCTGACTCTCTCTCTCTCTCTCTGATTGGATGATTTCCTGACTCTCTCTCTCTCTCTGATTGGATGATTTCCTGACTCCCTCTCTCTCTGATTGGATGATTTCCTGACTCCCTCTCTCTCTGATTGGATGATTTCCTGACTCTCCCTCTCTCTCTGATTGGATGATTTCCTGACCCCCTCTCTCTCTGATTGGATGATTTCCTGACTCCCTCTCTCTCTGATTGGATGATTTCCTGACTCTCCCTCTCTCTCTCTGATTGGATGATTTCCTGACTCTCTCTCTCTCTCTCTGATTGGATGATTTCCTGACTCCCTTTCTCTCTCTGATTGGATGATTTCCTGACTCCCTTTCTCTCTGATTGGATGATTTCCTGACTCCCTTTCTCTCTCTGATTGGATGATTTCCTGACTCTCTCTCTCTCTCTCTGATTGGATGATTTCCTGACTCTCTCTCTCTCTCTCTGATTGGATGATTTCCTGACTCCCTCTCTCTCTCTGATTGGATGATTTCCTGACTCTCTCTCTCTCTCTGATTGTATGATTTCCTGACTCCCTTTCTCTCTGATTGGATGATTTCCTGACTCTCTCTCTCTGATTGGATGATTTCCTGACTCCCTCTCTCTCTGATTGGATGATTTCCTGACCCCCTCTCTCTCTGATTGGATGATTTCCTGACTCCCTCTCTCTCTCTGATTGGATGATTTCCTGACTCCCTCTCTCTCTGATTGGATGATTTCCTGACTCTCTCTCTCTCTCTGATTGGATGATTTCCTGACTCTCTCTCTCTCTCTGATTGGATGATTTCCTGACTCCCTCTCTCTCTGATTGGATGATTTCCTGACCCCCTCTCTCTCTGATTGGATGATTTCCTGACTCCCTCTCTCTCTGATTGGATGATTTCCTGACTCTCCCTCTCTCTCTCTGATTGGATGATTTCCTGACTCTCTCTCTCTCTCTGATTGGATGATTTCCTGACTCCCTTTCTCTCTCTGATTGGATGATTTCCTGACTCTCTCTCTCTCTCTGATTGGATGATTTCCTGACTCCCTTTCTCTCTCTGATTGGATGATTTCCTGACTCTCTCTCTCTCTCTGATTGGATGATTTCCTGACTCTCTCTCTCTCTCTGATTGGATGATTTCCTGACTCCCTCTCTCTCTGATTGGATGATTTCCTGACTCCCTTTCTCTCTCTGATTGGATGATTTCCTGACTCCCTCTCTCTGATTGGTCAGGATGCTCATGACGGAGAGGTAAACGCTGTGAGCTTTAGTCCCGGCTCCCGTCTCCTAGCAACCGGAGGGATGGACCGCAAGGTGAAGCTGTGGGAGGTCGTCTCCGGTGAGTTCAGGGACCTCTGTTAAACTGTAAACTGTTCCCTTCAGGGACTGCTGTTAAACTGTAAACTGTGTGTTCAGGGACTGCTGTTAAACGGTGTGTTCAGGGACCTCTGTTAAACTGTGTTCAGGGACCTCTGTTAAACTGTGTTCAGGGACCTCTGTTAAACTGTAGACTGTGTGTTCAGGGACCTCTGTTAAATTGTAGACTGTGTGTTCAGGGACCTGTGTTAAACTGTAGACTATGTGTTCAGGGACCTCTGTTAAACTGTAGACTGTGTGTTCAGGGACCTCTGTTAAACTATAGACTATGTGTTGAGGGACCTCTGGTAAACTGCAAACTGTAAACGGTGTGTTCAGGGACCTCTGTTAAACTGTAAACTGTGTGTTTAGGGACCTCTGTTAAACTGTAAACTGTGTGTTTAGGGACCTCTGTTGAACTGTAGAAGGTGTGTTCAGGGACCTCTGTTAAACTGTAGATGGCGTGTTCAGGGACCTCTGTTAAATGGTAGACAGTGTGTTCAGGGACCTCTGTTAAACTGTAGACTGTGTGTTCAGGTACCTCTGTTAAACTGTAGACTGTGTGTTCAGGGATCTCTGTTAAACTGTTGACGGTGTGTTCAGGGACCTCTGTTAAACTGTAGATGGCGTGTTCAGGGACCTCTGTTAAACTGTAGACTGTGTGTTCAGGTACCTCTGTTAAACTGTAGACTGTGTGTTTCAGGGATCTCTGTTAAACTGTAGACTGTGTTCAGGGACCTGTTAAACTGTAAACTGTGTGTTTCAGGGACCCCTGTTAAACTGTAAACTGTGTGTTTCAGGGACCTCTGTTAAACTGTAGACGGTGTGTTCAGGGACCTCTGTTAAATGGTGTGTTCAGAGACCTCTGTTAAACTGTAGACGGTGTGTTCAGGGACCTCTGTTAAACTGTAGACTGTGTTCAGGTCGCTGTGAGCCGAAAGGTTCACTGACTGGCAGCAACGCGGGAATCACCAGCATCGAGTTCGACAGCGCAGTAAGTCTATCTGTTATTACACGGCTCTGTTGAATACTGGATTCTGATTGGTCGATTAGGATCCTCCAGAGGTTGTTAATACTTGATAACACTGCTGATTGGTTCTGGGGTTGTGATGTCATTCTCCAATGTTCTGCAGGGCTCCTTCCTGCTGGCGGCGTCCAATGACTTTGCGAGTCGTCTGTGGACCGTAGAGGACTCCCGTCTGAGAGTGAGTCCTTATGGTTCTCACCTGTTCTCACCTGTTCTCACCTGTTCTCGCCTGTATTCGCCTGACCTGTACTCGCCTGATCTCACCTGACCTGTACTCGCCTGTATTCACCTGACCTGTACTCGCCTGTATTCACCTGACCTGTACTCGCCTGTTCTCACCTGACCTGTACTCACCTGTACTCGCCTGTTCTCACCTGACCTGTACTCGCCTGTTCTCACCTGACCTGTACTCGCCTGTATTCACCTGACCTGTACTCGCCTGTATTCACCTGACCTGTACTCGCCTGTATTCTGACCTGTACTCCTGTTATCACCTGACCTGTACTCACCTGTACTCGCCTGTTCTCACCTGACCTGTACTCACCTGTACTCGCCTGTTCTCACCTGACCTGTACTCGCCTGACCTGTACTCTCCTGACCTGTACTCGCCTGTCCTCTCCTGACCTGTCCTGTACTCGCCTGGCCTGTCCTCTCCTGACCTGTTCTCACCTGACCTGTACTCGCCTGACCTGTCCTCTCCTGACCTGTACTCGCCTGTACTCGCCTGTCCTCTCCTGACCTGTACTCGCCTGTATTCACCTGACCTGTACTCGCCTGTATTCACCTGACCTGTACTCGCCTGTTCTCACCTGACCTGTACTCGCCTGTTCTCACCTGACCTGTACTCACCTGTACTCGCCTGTTCTCACCTGACCTGTACTCACCTGTACTCGCCTGTTCTCACCTGACCTGTACTCGCCTGACCTGTTCTCGTCTGACCTGTACTCGCCTGTTCTCACCTGACCTGTACTCGCCTGTCCTCTCCTGACCTGTACTCGCCTGACCTGTACTCGCCTGACCTGTACTCGCCTGTACACGCCTGTACTCGCCTGTTCTCACCTGACCTGTACTCGCCTGTCCTCTCCTGACCTGTACTCTCCTGACCTGTCCTCTCCTGACCTGTACTCGCCTGACCTGTACTCGCCTGTCCTCTCCTGACCTGTACTCGCCTGACCTGTACTCGCCTGTCCTCTCCTGACCTGTACTCGCCTGACCTGTCTTCTCCTGACCTGTCCTCTCCTGACCTGTCCTCTCCCGACCTGTCCTCTCCTGACCTGTACTCGCCTGACCTGTACTCGCCTGTACTCGCCTGTCCTCTCCTGACCTGTACTCGCCTGTACTCGCCTGACCTGTACTCGCCTGTCCTCTCCTGACCTGTACTCGCCTGTCCTCTCCTGACCTGTACTCGCCTGTACTCGCCTGACCTGTCCTGTACTCGCCTGTTCTCACTGTGTGTGTGTGTGTGTGTGTGTGTGTGTGTGTGTTTTTCCTCCAGCACACCCTGACCGGTCACAGTGGAAAGGTGCTGTCAGCTCGATTCCTATTGGACAACACTCGCATCGTCTCCGGGAGCTACGACCGTACCCTCAAACTGTGGGACCTCCGCAGCAAAGTCTGTACGTCTTTACCTGAGTCGACACTTTCTCTAGAGGGCTGAGTCGGCACTGTCTCTAGAGAGCCGAGTCGGCACTGTCTCTAGAGGGCCGAGTCGGCACTTTCTCTAGAGGGCCGAGTCGGCACTTTCTCTAGAGGGCCGAGTCGGCACTTTCTCTAGAGGGCCGAGTCGGCACTTTCTCTAGAGGGCCGAGTCGGCACTTTCTCTAGAGGGCCGAGTCGGCACTTTCTCTAGAGGGCCGAGTCGGCACTTTCTCTTGAGGGCCGAGTCGGCACTTTCTCTAGAGGCCTGAGTCGGCACTTTCTCTAGAGGGCTGAGTCGGCACTTTCTCTAGAGGGCTGAGTCAGCACCCCGAGTCAGCACTTTCTCTAGAGGGCTGAGTCTGCACTTTCTCTAGAGGCCTGAGTCAGCACTTTCTCTAGAGGGCTGAGTCAGCACTTTCTCTAGAGGGCTGAGTCAGCACCCTGAGTCAGCACTTTCTCTAGAGGCCTGAGTCAGCACTTTCTCTAGAGGCCTGAGTCAGCACTTTCTCTAGAGGGCTGAGTCTGCACTTTCTCTAGAGGGCTGAGTCAGCACTTAGTGTTCGTGGTGCTGAGTCATCACTTAGTGTTCGTGGTGCTGAGTCATCACTTAGTCTTCAGGGTACTGAGTCATCACTTAGTGTTCGTGGTGCTGAGTCATCACTTAGTGTTCGTGGTGCTGAGTCATCACTTAGTCTTCAGGGTACTGAGTCATCACTTCGTGTTCGTGGTGCTGAGTCATCACTTAGTCTTCAGGGTACTGAGTCATCACTCAGTGTTCAGGGTGCTGAGTCATCACTTAGTGTTCAGGTTGCTGAGTCATCACTCAGTGTTCAGGTTGCTGAGTCATCACTTAGTGTTCAGGGTGCTGAGTCATCACTTAATGTTCAGGGTGCTGAGTCATCACTTAGTGTTCAGGGTGCTGAGTCATCACTTAGTGTTCAGGGTGCTGAGTCATCACTTAGTGTTCAGGGTGCTGAGTCATCACTCAGTGTTCAGGGTACTGAGTCATCACTTAGTGTTCGTGGTGCTGAGTCATCACTCAGTGTTCGTGGTGCTGAGTCATCACTTAGTGTTCAGGGTGCTGAGTCATCACTTAGTGTTCAGGGTGCTGAGTCATCACTTAGTGTTCAGGGTGCTGAGTCATCACTTAGTCTTCAGGGTACTGAGTCATCGCTTAGTGTTCAGGGTGCTGAGTCATCACTTAGTGTTCAGGTTGCTGAGTCATCACTCAGTGTTCAGGGTGCTGAGTCATCACTTAATGTTCAGGGGTAGGCTGAGTCATCACTTAGTGTTCAGGGTGCTGAGTCATCACTTAGTGTTCAGGGTGCTGAGTCATCACTTAGTGTTCAGGGTGCTGAGTCATCACTTAGTGTTCAGGGTGCTGAGTCATCACTCAGTGTTCAGGGTGCTGAGTCATCACTTAATGTTCAGGGTGCTGAGTCATCACTTAGTGTTCAGGGTGCTGAGTCATCACTTAGTGTTCAGGGTGCTGAGTCATCACTTAGTGTTCAGGGTGCTGAGTCATCACTCAGTGTTCAGGGTACTGAGTCATCACTCAGTGTTCAGGGTACTGAGTCATCACTCAGTGTTCAGGGTACTGAGTCATCACTTAGCAGTGTGAGAAAAAGTTTTTAGAGAGTACTTGTCCGAATACATTTTTCACTTGTCCAGAATGGACAAAAATTGGGGCCACAGGAATCTTCTTCTTCGCCATCGTATTTACATTTTCCCACGGATTTTACGACACTGCTAACGTAAGTGAGCGGTAAGATTTTACTGCATCACACATAGGGTTGGGTATAGTTTGGATTTTAACGATTCTGGTTCTGCTTTTCGATTCCGGTTATTTTCGGTTCTCGATTCCGGTTCTTTGAGAGGGTAAAAATAAGTCCCATGACAAACTGGGAGAAAAATATATTTATGAAAACATTAAGTCAAATCTGTATTCCTATTTACAAATCACTTCATACTGTTTCATTTCTTACGGTTATTGAATAAAATTATATAAAAATAATGTCTGCATTGTTTTAGTTAGTTCTATGTGGTGCAGTTTGAGAATGTACAATTGGCCCAGTCTCCTCTGATGTTACACTGCAACCTGCCTGTGAGACAGAGTCCAACCACACATGTCCAACACATAGGCCTATAATAATAATAACACATTATATTTAATAGCCTATAGGCCTAGCGCTTTTCTACAACTCAAAGACGCTTACACATGTCCTGCAACACACATGCTGCAGCTGCTCACTGTTGTAAAAGTAAATAAATAGTATTTTCATTTCAATAATGTACTTTCTATACCCTGCTTCATAAACAATACTGACATCTCTGTGCTCCTCCGAGTCTAGGGGTCGGGGGATGTGAGGACAGCGCGAGGACACAGACAGGGAGGCTGATTTAATTCATAAAGGACATTTTATTAACAACATAGGAGCTAAAACGCTTCATAAGCTTCATTACGTGTTAGAGTAAGAACATAAGAAAGTTTGACAAAGATTAGGCTGTTATTTGTTCCTACTCGGAACCGAGTTTTGCTTCCCAACCCTGCCACTGTGCTACACGTCCCGCCCCCCCCCCCCCCCCCCCCCCCCCCCCCCCCCCCCATTTAACAGTACAGAAAGCGGGGAGATGCATTTCCTGAATCGACAAGCAGAACCGAAACTAACATTTCTAAACGAACAATGGCGGACACGGACAATTTGCGAACGAGTTCTGCCTTTTGTAAACTGAGTTTATCTATAATTTGTCAATAAATGAGGGCGAAAAACGTCACTTGTCCGCCGGACAAGTCAATTGAAAGATCTACTTGTCCGATATTGTAAATAACACGTCCCGGATGGTGGGACGTGTGCTTTTTCGCACACTGCTTAGTGTTCAGGGTGCTGAGTCATCAATTAGTGTTCAGGTTGCTGAATCATGTTTCCTCTGAGTCATGTTTCTCTCTGAGTCCATGTTTTCGTCTGAGTCATGCTGAGTCATGTTTCTCTGAGTCATGCTGGAGTCATGTTTTCTCTGTAGTCCATGCTGAGTCCATGTTTTCTCTGAGTTCATGCTGAGTCATGTTTTGCTCTCTGAGTCATGTTTCCTTCCTCCTCTGAGCTCAGGTTTTCTGTCTCTCATGAGGTCATGTTTTCTCTGAGTCATGGTTTCCTCTGAGTCCATGTTTCCTCTCTGAGTCATGTTTCCCTCTGAGTCATGTTTTCTCTCTGAGTCATGTTTTCCCTCTGATGTCAGTTTCCTCTGAGTCATATTTTCTCTCTGAGTCATGTTTCCTCTGAGTCATGTTTCTCTCTGAGTCATGTTTCTCTCTGAGTCATGTTTTCCTCGAGTCATGTTTTTCTCTCTGAGTCATGTGTTTCTCTGAGTCATGCTGAGTCATGTTTTCTCTGAGTCATGCTGAGTCATGTTTTCTCTGAGTCATGCTGAGTCATGTTTTCTCTCTGAGTCATGTTTTCTCTGAGTCATGTTTCCTCTGAGTCATGTTTTCTCTCTGAGTCATGTTTTCTCTGAGTCATGCTGGAGTCATGTTTTCTCTGATTCCATGTTTTCTCTCTGAGTCATGTTTTCTCTGAGTCATGTTTTCTCTCTGAGTCATGCTGAGTCATGTTTTCTCTGAGTCATGCTGAGTCATGTTTTCTCTGAGTCATGCTGAGTCATGTTTCTCTCTGAGTCATGTTTTCTCTCTGAGTCATGTTTCCTCTCTGAGTCATGCTGAGTCATGTTTTCTCTCTGAGTCATGCTGAGTCATGTTTCTCTCTGAGTCATGCTGAGTCATGTGTTTCTCTCTGAGTCATGCTGAGTCATGTTTTCTCTGAGTCATGCTGAGTCATGTCTTCTCTGAGTCATGTTTTCTCTGAGTCATGTTTTCTCTGAGTCATGTTATTCTCTGATCAGGTTTTCTCTGAGTCATGTTTTCTGAGTCATGTTTCTCTGAGTTCATGATGAGTCATGTTTCCTCTGAGTCATGGTTTCTCTGAGTCAGTTTTCTCTGAGTCATGTTTTCTCTGAGTCATGTTTTTTCTCTGAGTCATGTTTTCTCTGAGTCATGTTCTGAGTCCTGTTTCCTCTGAGTCATGTTTCCTCTGAGTCATGTTTTCTCTCTGAGTCATGTTTTCTCTCTGAGTCATGTTTTCTCTCTGAGTCATGTTTTCTCTCTGAGTCATGTTTTCATCTGAGTCATGTTTTTCTCTGAGTCATGCTGAGTCATGTTTTCTCTGAGTCATGCTGAGTCATGTTTCCTCTGAGTCATGTTTCTCTCCGAGTCATGTTTCCTCTGAGTCATGTTTTCTCTGAGTCATGCTGAGTCATGTTTCCTCTGAGTCATGTTTTCTCTCTGAGTCATGTTTCCTCTGAGTCATTTTCTCTCTGAGTCATGTTTTCTATGAGTCATGTTTCTCTGAGTCATGTTTTCTCTGAGCATGTTTCCTCTGAGTCATGTTTTTCTCTCTGAGTCTATGCTGAGTCATGTTTTCTCTGAGTCATGCTGAGTCATGTTTTCTCTGAGTCATGTTTTCTCTGAGTCATGCTGAGTCATGTTCTCTCTGAGTCATGTTTTCTCTCCGAGTCATGTTTTCTCTCTGAGTCATGTTTCCTCGAGTCATGTTTTCTCTGAGTCATGTTTTCTCTGAGTCATGCTGAGTCATGTTTCCTCTGAGTCATGTTCTCTCTGAGTTCATGTTTCCTCTGAGTCATGTTTTATCTGAGTCATGCTGAGTCATGTTTTCCTCTGAGTCAATGTTTTCTCTGAGTCATGTTTTCTCTGAGTCATGCTGAGTCATGTTTTCTCTCTGAGTCATGCTGAGTCATGTTTCCTCTGAGTCATGCTGAGTCATGTTTTCTCTGAGTCATGCTGAGTCATGTTTTCTCTCTGAGTCATGTTTTCTCTGAGTCATGTTCCTCTGAGTCATGTTTTCTCTCTGAGTCATGTTTCCTCTGAGTCATGTTTTCTCTCTGAGGTCATGTTTTCTCTGAGTCATGTTTTCTCTCTGAGTCATGCTGAGTATGTTTCTCTGAGTCATGTTTTCTCTCTGAGTCATTGCTGAGTCATGTTTTCTCTGAGTCATGCTGAGTCATGTTTTCTCTGAGTCATGCTGAGTCATGTTTTTCTCTCTGAGTCATGTTTTCTCTCTGAGTCATGTTTCCTCTGAGTCATGTTTTCTCTCTGAGTCATGCTGAGTCATGTTTTCTCTTCTGAGTCATGCTGAGTCATTGTTTCTCTGAGTCATGTTTCTCTGAGTCATGTTTTCTCTCTGAGTCATGTTTTCTCTCTGAGTCATGTTTTCTCTGAGTCATGTTTTCTCTCTGGTCATGCTGAGTCATGTTCCTCTGAGTCATGTTTTCTCTCTGAGTCATGTTTTCTCTCTGAGTCATGTTTCTCTCTGAGTCATGTTCCTCTGAGTCATGTTTTCTCTGAGTCATGTTTTCTCTCTAGTCATGTTTTCTCTCTGAGTCATGTTTTCTCTCTGAGTCATGTTTCTCTCCGAGTCATGTTTCCTCTGAGTCATGTTTTCTCTGAGTCATGCTGAGTCATGTTTCCTCTGAGTCCATGTTTTCTCTCTGAGTCATGTTTCCTCTGAGTCATGTTTCTCTCTGAGTCATGTTTTCTCTGAGTCATGTTTTCTCTGAGTCATTTTTCTCTGAGTCATGTTTCCTCTGAGTCATGTTTTCTCTCTGAGTCATGCTGAGTCATGTTTTATCTGAGTCATGCTGAGTCATGTTTCCTCTGAGTCATGCTGAGTCATGTTTTCTGCTCTGAGTCATGCTGAGTCATGTTTCTCTGAGTCATGTTTTCTCTGAGTCATGTTTTCTCTCTGAGTCATGTTTCCTCTGAGTCATGTTTTCTCTGAGTCATGTTTTCTCTGAGTCATGCTGAGTCATGTTTCCTCTGAGTCATGTCTCCTCTGAGTCATGTTTCCTCTGAGTCATGTTTTCTCGAGGTCATGTTTCTCTCTGAGTCATGTTTCCTCTGAGTCATGTTTTATCTGAGTCATGTTTTCTCTGATTCATGCTGAGTCATGTTTCCTCTGAGTCATGTTTCTCTGAGTCATGTTTTCTCTGAGTCATTGCTGAGTCATGTTTCTCTCTGAGTCATGCTGAGTCATGTTTCCTCTGAGTCATGCTGAGTCATGTTTTCTCTGTAGTCATGCTGAGTCATGTTTTCTCTGAGTCATGCTGAGTCATGTTTTCTCTTGAGTCATGCTGAGTCATGTTTCTCTCTGAGTCATGTTTTCTCTGAGTCATTGTTTCCTCTGAGTCATGTTTTCTCTCTGAGTCATGTTTCCTCTGAGTTCATGTATTCTCTGAGTCATGTTTTCTCTGAGTCATGTTTTCTCTCTGAGTCATGCTGAGTCATGTTTCTCTGAGTCATGTTTTCTCTCTGAGTCATGCTGAGTCATGTTTTCTCTGAGTCATGCTGAGTCATGTTTTCTCTCTGAGTCATGTTTTCTCTGAGTCATGTTTCCTCTGAGTCATGTTTTCTCTCGAGTCATGCTGAGTCATGTTTTCTTCTGAGTCATGCTGAGTCATGTTTTCTCTGAGTCATGTTTCCTCTGAGTCATGTTTCTCTCTGAGTCATGTTTTCTCTCTGAGTCATGTTTCTCTGAGTCATGTTTTCTCTGAGTCATGTTTACTCTGAGTCATGCTGAGTCATGTTTTCCTCTGAGTCATGTTTCTCGAGTCATGTTTTCTCTGAGTCATGTTTCCTCTGAGTCATGTTTCTCTCTGAGTCATGTTTTCTCTCTGAGTCATGTTCCTCTGAGTCATGTTTTCTCTGAGTCATGTTTCCTCTGAGTCATGTTTTCTCTCGAGTCATGCTGAGTCATGTTTCCTGAGTCATGTTTCTCTCTGAGTCATGTTTCTCTCTGAGTCATGTTTCCTCTGAGTCATGTTTTCTCTGAGTCATGTTTTCTCTCTTGAGTCATGTTTCTCTGAGTCATGTTTTCTCTCTGAGTCATTTTCTCTGAGTTCATGTTTCCTCTGAGTCATGTTTTCTCTCTGAGTCATGCTGAGTCATGTTTTCTCTGAGTCATGCTGAGTTATGTTTCCTCTGAGTCATGTTTTCTCTCTGAGTCATGTTTTCTCTCTGAGTCATGTTTCCTCTGAGTCATGTTTTCTCTGAGTCATGCTGAGTCATGTTTCTCTCTGAGTCATGTTTTCTCTGAGTCATGTTTCCTCTGAGTCATGTTTTCTCTCTGAGTCATGTTTCCTCTGAGTCATGTTTTCTCTCTGAGTCATGTTTTCTCTGAGTCATGCTGAGTCATGTTTTCTCTCTGAGTCATGTTTCTCTGAGTCATGTTTCCTCTGAGTCATGTTTCTCTCTGAGTCATGTTTCTCTCTGAGTCATGCTGAGTCATGTTTTCTCTCTGAGTCATGCTGAGTCATGTTTTCTCTGAGTCATGCTGAGTCATGTTTCCTCTGAGTCATGTTTTCTCTCTGAGTCATGTTTTCTCTCTGAGTCATGTTTCCTCTGAGTCATGTTTTCTCTCTGAGTCATGCTGAGTCATGCTGAGTCATGTTTCCTCTGAGTCATGTTTTCTCTCTGAGTCATGTTTTCTCTCTGAGTCATGTTTCCTCTGAGTCATGTTTTCTCTCTGAGTCATGTTTTCTCTCTGAGTCATGTTTTCTCTCTGAGTCATGTTTTCTCTGAGTCATGTTTCCTCTGAGTCATGTTTTCTCTCTGAGTCATGCTGAGTCATGTTTCCTCTGAGTCATGTTTTCTCTCTGAGTCATGCTGAGTCATGTTTCCTCTGAGTCATGTTTCCTATGAGTCATGTTTTCTCTCTGAGTCATGCTGAGTTATGTTTCCTCTGAGTCATGCTGAGTCATGTTTTCTCTGAGTCATGTTTTCTCTCTGAGTCATGTTTTCTCTCTGAGTCATGTTTCCTCTGAGTCATGTTTCTCTCTGAGTCATGCTGAGTCATGGTCTTTCTCTGAGTCATGTTTTCTCTCTGAGTCATGTTTTTCTCTCTGAGTCATGTTTCCTCTGAGTCATGAGTCATGTTTTCTCTGAGTCATGTTTTCTCTCTGAGTCATGCTGAGTCATGTTTTCTCTGAGTCATGCTGAGTCATGTTTCCTCTGAGTCATGTTTCTCTGAGTCATGTTTCATCGAGTCATGTTTTCTCTCCGAGTCACTGTTTTCTCTCTGAGTCATGTTTTCCTCTGAGTCATGTTTTCTCTGAGTCATGCTGAGTAATGTTTCCTCTGAGTCATGTTCTCTATGAGTCATGTTCTCTCTGAGTCATGTTTCCCTCTGAGTTCATGTTTTCTCTGAGTCATGCTGAGTCATGTTTCTCTGAGTCATGTTTTCTCTGAGTCATGTTTTCTCTGAGTCATGTTTTCTCTGAGTCATGCTGAGTCATTGTTTTCTCTCTGAGGTCATTGCTGAGTCATGTTTTCCTCTGAGTCATGTTTCCTCTGAGTCATGTTTCTCTGAGTCATGTTTCTATCTGAGTCATGTTTTCTCTCTGAGTCATGCTGAGTCATGTTTCCTCTGAGTCATGTTTTCTCTCTGAGTCATGTTTTCTCTGAGTCATGCTGAGTCATGTTTCCTCTGAGTCATGTTTTCTCTCTGAGTCATGCTGAGTCATGTTTCCTCTGAGTCATGTTTTCTCTCTGAGTCATGTTTTCTCTGAGTAGTCATGCTGAGTCATGTTTCCTCTGAGTCATGTTTTCTCTGAGTCATGTTTTCTCTGAGTCATGTTTCTCTGAGTCATGCTGAGTCATGTTTCCTCTGAGCCATGTTTTCTCTGAGTCATGTTTTCTCTCTGAGTCATGTTTTCTCTCTTGAGTCATGTTTTCTCTGAGTCATGTTTTCTCTGAGTCATGCTGAGTCATGTTTCCTCTGAGCCATGTTTTCTCTGAGTCATGTTTTCTCTCTGAGTCATGTTTTCTCTCTTGAGTCATGTTTTCTCTGAGTCATGTTTTCTCTGAGTCATGTTTTCTTCTCTTGAGTCATGTTTTTCTCTCTTGAGTCATGTTTTCTCTGAGTCATGTTTTCTCTCTTGAGTCATGTTTTCTCTGAGTCATGCTGAGTCATGTTTCCTCTGAGTCATGCTGAGTCATGTTTTCTCTGAGTCATGCTGAGTCAGGTTTTCTCTGAGTCATGCTGAGTCATGTTTTCTCTGAGTCATGCTGAGTCATGTTTTCTCTCAGTCATGTTTTCTCTGAGTCATATTTTCTCTCTGAGTCATGTTTTCTCTGAGTCATGCTGAGTCATGTTTTCTCTGAGTCATGCTGAGTCAGGTTTTCTCTGAGTCATGCTGAGTCATGTTTTCTCTGAGTCATGCTGAGTCAGGTTTTCTCTGAGTCATGCTGAGACATGTTTTCTCACAGGTATGAAGACAGTGTTTGCCGGCTCCAGCTGTAACGACATCGTCTGCACGGAGCAGTGTGTGATGAGCGGACACTTCGACAAGAAGGTCCGATTCTGGGACATCAGGTACTCATTATTCAATTTTCTAAAATATCTCAAACCTCATCTCGAGCCAGGTTTGCTTTTTTCTATATTTAACATGTTAGCTCATTTGTTACCTGCTATGTCACTTTGCTGTAACACTGTAAATGTGTGTGTGTGTGTGTGTGTAGGGCAGAGAGCATGGTGCAGGAGCTCCAGCTCCAGGGTCGGGTCACGTCTCTGGATCTGAACCACGACCGCACGGAGCTGCTCAGCTGCTCCAGAGACGACCTGCTGACCATCATCGACCTGAGGACCGTCAGCGTGAGACACACACTCAGGTAACACACACTCAGGTAACACAGTTACACACACACAGTTAACACACACACAGTTAACACCAGGCCATCAGGCCACCGGGAGGTTTCAGCTCAGACTGAGAGGCTCTAATAACTACAGCTCAGACTGAGAGGCTCTGATAACTACAGCTCAGTCTGAGAGGCTCTTGATAACTACAGCTCAGACTGAGAGGCTCTGATAACTTACAGCTCAGGCTGAGAGGCTCTGATAACTACAGCTCAGGCTGAGAGGCTCTGATAACTACAGCTCAGACTGAGAGGCTCTGATAGCTACAGCTCAGACTGAGAGAGATAACTACAGCTCAGACTGAGAGGCTCTGATAAATACAGCTCAGGCTGAGAGGCTCTGATAACTACAGCTCAGGCTGAGAGGCTCTGATAACTACAGCTCAGACAGAGACTCTGATAGCTACAGCTCAGACTGAGAGAGATAACTACAGCTCAGACTGAGAGGCTCTGATAACTACAGCTCAGACTGAGAGGCTCTGATAACTACAGCTCAGACTGAGAGGCTCTGATAACTACAGCTCAGACTGAGAGAGATAACTACAGCTCAGACTGAGAGGCTCTGATAACAACAGCTCAGACTGAGAGGCTCTGATAACTACAGCTCAGACTGAGAGGCTCTGATAACTACAGCTCAGACTGAGAGGCTCTGATTAATACAGTTCAGACTGAGAGGCTCTGATAACTACAGCTCAGGCTGAGAGAGATAACTACAGCTCAGAGTGAGAGGCTCTGATAACTACAGCTCAGGCTGAGAGGCTCTGATAACTACAGCTCAGACTGAGAGGCTCTGATAACTACAGCTCAGACTGAGAGGCTCTGATAACTACAGCTCAGACTGAGAGACTCTGATAGCTACAGCTCAGGCTGAGAGGCTCTGATAACTACAGCTCAGGCTGAGAGGCTCTGATAGCTACAGCTCAGGCTGAGAGGCTCTGATAGCTACAGCTCAGGCTGAGAGGCTCTGATAGCTACAGCTCAGGCTGAAGAGATAACTACAGCTCAGGCTGAGACTCTGATACTACAGCTCAGACGAGGCTCTGATAATACAGCTCAGGACTGAGAGGCTCGATAATACAGTTCAGGACTGAGGCTCTGATAACTACAGCTCAGGCTGAGAGGCTCTGATACTACAGTTCAGGACTGAGAGGCTCTGATAGCTACAGCTCAGGCTGAGAGAGATAACTACAGCTCAGGCTGAGAGGCTCTGATAAACTACAGCTCAGACTGAGAGGCTCTGATAACTACAGCTCAGACTGAGAGGCTCTTGATTAATACCAGTTCAGACTAAGAGGCTCTGATTAACTACAGCTCAGACTGAGGAGCTCTGATAACTACAGCTCAGGCTGAGGCTCTGATAACTACAGCTCAGGCTGAGAGGCTCTGATAACTACAGCTCAGACTGAGAGACTCTGATAACTACAGCTCAGACTGAGAGGCTCTGATTAATACAGCTTCAGACTGAGAGGCTCTGATAACTACAGCTCAGACTGAGAGGCTCTGATAACTACAGCTCAGACTGAGAGGCTTCTGATAACTACAGCTCAGACTGAGAGGCTCTGATAAACTACAGCTCAGACTGAGAGACTCTGATAACTACAGCTCAGACTGAGAGGCTCTGATAACTACAGCTCAGACTGAGAGGACTCTGATAACTACAGCTCAGACTGAGAGACTCTGATAACTACAGCTCAGACTGAAGAGACTCTGATAACACACAGCTCAGACTGAGAGGCTCTGATAACCTACAGCTCAGACTGAGAGGCTCTGATAACTACAGCTCAGACTGAGAGGCTCTGATACCAGTCAGACTGAGCTCGAGCTACAGCTCAGACTGAGAGGCTCTGATAACTACAGCTCAGGCCTGAGAGGCTCTGATAACTACAGCTCAGACTGAGAGGCTCTGATAACTACAGCTCAGACTGAGAGGCTCTGATAACTACAGCTCAGGCTGAGAGGCTCTGATAACTACAGCTCAGACTGAGAGGCTCTGATAGCTACAGCTCAGACTGAGAGGCTCTGATAGCTACAGCTCAGACTGAGAGACTCTGATAGCTACAGCTCAGACTGAGAGGCTCTGATAACTACAGCTCAGACTGAGAGACTGATAACTCAGGTAACACACACACACACACACACACACACACACACACACACAGGTAACACACACACACAGGTAACACACACACTCAGGTAACACACTAAGGTAACACACACACTCAGGTAACACACACACACACACACACACACCACACACACCCCACACACACACACACACACAGGTAACACACCACACACACACACACACACCACACACACAGGTAACACACACTCACAGATATAATATATATATGTTTATGTGTGTATTAATAATAATGTGTGTGTGTGTAGCGCTCAGGGCTTCAAGTGTGGAGCAGACTGGACCAGAGTGACCTTCAGGTGAGTCACCTGTCCTGATGATGTCATCACTCATCTCTCATTTAACTGTGTGTGTGGTAATGTAATAATGTGTGTATTTGTGTGTAGTCCTGACGGCTGCTACGTGGCGGGGGGGTCAGCAGACGGCGCTCTCTACATCTGGAACGTCCTGACGGGGAAGGTGGAGCGGACTCTGGACCGGAGCCACAGGTGAGACCTGGAGTCATGTGACCCTGGAGTCATGTGACCTCACACAGGAAGCTCTACAGCCTTCACAATAACAGTCCATATCAATACATATATAAATATGATATATACATATGAACATTAAAGGTCTGTTATAGGCATTTATTATAGCTCTCAGATAATAAGGACATGTCTCTGAAGTGTCCTGCTCCAGACCCCAAAACAGATCCTTGTAGCCCCCCCCCCTCTCTTCCAGCCTGTTACTAAGGACATGTCTCTGAAGTGTCCTGCCTCCAGACCCCAAACAGATCCTTGTAGCCCCCCCCCCCTCTCTTCCAGCTGTTACTAAGGACATGTCTCTGAAGTGTCCTGCTCCAAACCCCAAACAGATCCTTGTAGCCCCCCCCCCTCTCTTCCAGCTGTTACTAAGGACATGTCTCTGAAGTGTCCTGCTCCAGACCCCAAACAGACCCTTGTAGCCCCCCCCCCTCTCTCCCAGCTGTTACTAAGGACATTATTATATCATAACTTAGTACTTTTTTTTAATGCATGTAGAGAAGACATCACTTTGAGAGTCTCCTGACACACCGGGGACACATGGTGATGTAGAGAAGACATCACTTAGAGAGTCTCCTGACACACCGGGGACACATGGTGATGTAGAGAAGACATCACTTTAGAGAGTCTCCTGACACACCGGGGACACATGGTGATGTAGAGAAGACATCACTTAGTGAGTCTCCTGACACACCGGGGACACATGGTGATGTAGAGAAGACATCACTTAGTGAGTCTCCTGACACACCGGGGACCACATGGTGATGTAGAGAGACATCACTTAGTGAGTCTCCTGACACACCGGGGACACATGGTGATGTAGAGAAGACATCACTTAGAGAGTCTCCTGACACACCGGGGACACATGGTGATGTAGAGAACACATCACTTAGTGAGTCTCCTGACACAACGGGGGACACATGGTGATGTAGAGAAGACATCACTTTGAGAGTCTCCTGACACACCGGGGACACATGGTGATGTAGAGAAGACATCACTTTGAGAGTCTCCTGACACACCGGGGACACATGGTGATGTAGAGAAGACATCACTTAGTGAGTCTCCTGACACACCGGGGGACACATGGTGATGTAGAGAAGACATCACTTAGTGAGTCTCCTGACACACCGGGGACACATGGTGATGTAGAGAAAGACATCACTTTGAGAGTCTCCTGACACACCGGAGACACATGGTGATGTAGAGAAGACATCACTTTGAGAGTCTCCTGACACACCGGGGACACATGGTGATGTCGAGAAGAGACATCAGAGTGACTTTTGCATAATAAGGGACTTTTCATATAAACATTATTATATCTGCTGAATCGCTGTTTCCTGTTTCCTGTTTCCTGCAGCTCTGCCATCAACTCGGTGTCCTGGTCGCCGTCAGGAGCGTACGTGGTCAGCGTGGAGAAGAGCAGCAAGGCCATCCTGTGGTCCGACATGTGAGGGGGGCCGCTAACGTTAGCATGGAGGAAGCTAGGGCCGCTAACGTTAGCATGGAGGAAGCTAGGGGCGCTAACGTTAGCATGGAGGAAGCTAGGGGCGCGAACGTTAGCATGGAGGAAGCTAGGGCCGCTAACGTTAGCATGGAGGAACCCAGGGCCGCTAACGTTAGCATGGAGGAACCCAGGGCCGCTAACGTTAGCATGGAGGAACCCAGGTGCGCTAACGTTAGCATGGAGGAACCCAGGGCCCGCTAACGTTAGCATGGAGGAACCCAGGGCCCGCTAACGTTAGCAGGGAAGAAGAAACCAGGGGTGCTAACGTTAGCAGGGAAGAAACCAGGGGCGCTAACGTTAGCGGAGCGTAGAGGGAAGAAGCTGATGGACACTAACATTTTCAGAGACAATTCAAGGGTTGCTAAAGCTAGCAAAGAGGAGCGAAAAGAGGCCTAATGGAGACAATGTGATGGACACTAAAGGAACCAAGAGATGCTAACGTACGCTTACGTTGGAGAAGAGGAACTGAGAGACGCTAACGTTAGCGCAGAGGAGTAGCGGGACGTTACCCCCTTAGCCACGGCCTCGTTGATGGACGCTAAACGTTAGCTGTGGTCGTTGATGGACGCTCAACGTTTAGCTGTGGTCGTTGATGGACGCTAAACGTTAGCTGTGGTCGTTGATGGACGCTCACGTTAGCTGTGGTCGTTGATGGAGGACGCTAAACGTTAGCCGCGGTCGTTGTGAGCACGAGTGTGTTGCTGAAACATTAAAACTGTTTTTTTGTTTAAACTGCAGACTCCCTCTCTTCCTGGTATACATCACATGACACAACTTCCTCATGGTATACATCACATGACACAACTCCTCATGGTATACATCACATGACACAACTCCTCTCACGGTTATACATCACATGACACAACCCAGTACTCCTACGGTATACATCACATGACACAACTCCTCTCACAGGTATACATCACATGACACGAACTCCTCTCACGGTATACATCAATGACACACTCCTCTCACAGTTATACATCACATGACACAAACTCCTCTCATGGTATACATCACATGACACCAACTCCTCTCACGGTATACATCACATGACACAACTCCCTCTCACGGTATACATCACATGACACAACTCCTCATGGTATACAGCACATGACACAAACTCCTCTCACGGTATACATCAAATGACACAACTCCTCATGGTATACATCACATGACACAACTCCTCTCACGGTATACATCACATGACACAACTCCTCTCACGGTATACATCACATGACACAAACTCCTTCTCACGGTATACATCACATGACACAACTCCTCATGGTATACATCACATGACACAATCCTCTCACGGTATACATCACATGACACAACTCATCTCACGGTTATACATCACATGACACAACTCCTCTCACGGTATACATCACATGACACAACTCCTCTCACGGTATACATCACATGACACAACTCCTCTCACGGTATACATCACATGACGCAACTCCTCTCATGGTATACATCACATGACTGAACTCCTCACAGTATACATCACATGACTCAACTCCTCTCATGGTATACATCACATGACTCAACTCCTCATGGTATACATCAACATGCAAACTCCTCAGGTTATACATCAATGACAACAACTCCTCAAGGTATACATCACATGACTACAACTCCTCATGGTATACATCACATGACACAACTCCTCTCCGGTATACATCACATGCACACAACTCCTCTCACGGTATACATCACATGACACAACTCCTCTCACGGTATACATCACATGACACAACTCCTCATGGTATACATCACAATGACACAACTCCTCATGGTATACATCACATGACACAACTCCTCATGGTATACATCACATGACTCAACTCCTCTCATGGTATACATCACATGACTTCAACTCCTCATGGTATACATCACATGACACAACTCCTCATGGTATACATCACATGACACAACTCCTCTCACGGTATACATCACATGACACAACTCATTGGTATACATCACATGACACAACTCCTCATGGTATACATCACATGACACAACTCCTCATGGTATACATCACATGACACAACTCCTCACGGTATAACATCACATGACACAACTCCTCTCACGGTATACATCACATGACACAACTCCTCTCCTGGTATACATCACATGACACAACTCCTCTCACGGTATACATCACATGACACAACTCCTCTCACGGTATACATCACATGACACAACTCCTCTCACGGTATACATCACATGACACAACTCCTCTCATGGTATACATCACATGACTGAACTCCTCACAGTATACATCACATGACACAACTCCTCATGGTATACATCACATGACACAACTCCTCATGGTATACATCACATGACACAACTCCTCATGGTATACATCACATGACACAACTCCTCATGGTATACATCACATGACACAACTCCTCTCAGGTATACATCACATGACACAACTCCTCTCACGGTATACATCACATTACACAAACTCCTCTCATGGTATACATCACTGACACACAACTCCTCTCATGGTTATACATCACATGACACAACTCCTCCTCATGGTATACATCACATGACACACCTCCTCCTCTCGCATCACCAACCTCCTCATGGTTACATCACATGACCACAACTCCTCTCATGGTATACATCACATGACACAACTCCTCTTGGTATACATCACATGACACAAACTCCTCTCCTGGTATACATCACATGACACAACTCCTCTCATGGTATACATCACATGACACAACTCCTCATGGTATACATCACATGACACAACTCCTCATGGTATACATCACATGACACAACTCCTCATGGTATACATCACATGACACAACTCCTCTCACGGTATACATCACATGACACAACTCCTCACGGTATACATCACATGACACAACTCCTCTCACGGTATACATCACATGACACAACTCCTCATGGTATACATCACATGACACAACTCCTCTCACGGTATACATCACATGACACAACTCCTCTCACGGTATACATCACATGACACAACTCCTCTCCTATACATCACATGCACAACTCCTCTCACTGGTATACATCACATGACACAACTCCTCATGGTATACATCACATGACACAACTCCTCTTGGTATACATCACATGACACAACTCCTCTCATGGTATACATCACATGACACAACTCCTCATGGTATACATCACATGACACAACTCCTCATGGTATATATCACATGACACAACTCCTCATATACATCACATGACACAACTCCTCTCACGGTTATCATCACATGACACAACTCCTCTCACGGTATACATCACAGACACAACTCCTCACGGTATACATCACATGACACAACTCCTCTCACGGTATACATCACATGACACAACTCCTCACGGTATACATCACATGACACAACTCCTCTCATGGTATACATCACATGACACAACTCCTCTCATGGTATACATCACATGACACTCCTCTAACTCCTCATATACATCACATGACACAACTCCTCACGGTATACATCACATGACACAACTCTCTCTCACGGTATACATCACATGACACAACTCCTCTCACGGTATACATCACATGGGACACAACTCTCTCACACGGATACATCACATGACACAACTCCTCTCACTGGTATACATCACATTGACACAACTCCTCATGTATACACTCACAGGACACAACTCCTCTCACGGTATACATCACAGACAAAACTCCTCTCCTGGTATACATCACATGACACAACTCCTCTCACGGTATACATCACATGACACAACTCCTCTCCTGGTATTACATCACATGAACAACTCATCTCTGGTATACATCACATGACACAACTCCTCATTGGTATACATCACATGACACAACTCCTCACGGTATACATGCACATGACACAACTCCTCACAGTATACATCACATGACACAACTCCTCACAGTTATACATCACATGACACAACTCCTCACAGTATACATCACATGACACAACTCCTCACAGTATACATCACATGACACAACTCCTCTCATGGTATACATCACATGACACAACTCCTCCTGGTATACATCACATGACACAACTCCTCTCATGGTATACATCACATGACACAACTCCTCTCATGGTATACATCACATGACACAACTCCTCTCATGGTATACATCACATGACACAACTCCTCCTGGTATACATCACATGACACAACTCCTCTCCTGGTATACATCACATGACACAACTCCTCTCAGTCAGCTGACATGTATTTCCTGCTTCTGATGAACGCCTCTCAGAAACGTTGTTTATTTGATGTATTCTTAACGTCTGTAGTCCTTTACACAGAGTACCTTTGTTAGTCCCACGGAGGGGACATGTGCGTAGTTACAGCAGGAAAAGAGCCACAGACAGCTTAATGTAACATATGTTAAATGTGTGACATGCATTAAAAAAAAGTACTAAGTTATGATATAATAAAAAATATAATAAAAAATAAAAAGTTACATAATTTTCAAAAAACACATCCTGTAACAGTTCTGAGGATTTAGCAGCCAGGGAGATATTACACAGTTATTAACGGCATATATATAGCACATATTGCACATAGTTTGTTGGTATTTAGCAGCAAGGGGTGATATAGTCTGTGTTGTGGTGTGTGTGGGGGGGGTCTACTAGGGGCTGTGCTGGTTGTATAGTCTGACTGCTGCAGGGAGGAAAGACCTGCGGTATCTCTCCGTGAGACAGCGGGGGTGCAGCAGCCTATCGCTGAAGGAGCTGCACAGTGAGGACAGGGTGTCCAGCAGGGAGGACAGCTTGGCTGCCATTCTCCTGTCTCCCACCACCTCCACAGTGAGGACTCCTGTCTCCCACCACCTCCACAGTGAGGACTCCTGTCTCCCACCACCTCCACAGTGAGGACTCCTGTCTCCCACCACCTCCACAGTGTCCAGAGGACTCCTGTCTCCCACCCCCCATGTAAACCTACAGGTAATGAACCCACAGGTAATAAACCTACAGGTAATACACCTGTAAACCCACAGGTAATAAAGCCTACAGGTAATAAAGCCTACAGGTAATAAACCCACAGGTATAAAGCCTACAGGTAATAAAGCCTACAGGTAATAAAGCCTACAGGTAATAAACCCACAGGTAATAAAGCCTACAGGTAATAAAGCCTACAGGTAATAAACCCACAGGTAATAAACCTACAGGTATAAACCATGGTATAAAGTAAACCCATTCTGGTCTGTGGGTGCAGTTACCGCGCTCCGCCGCCAGGGGGGCCTCCGGCCTCTGGGCGGCAAGCTGCTGCTGCTCCTCCTCCCCGGGTTTTGGAGGCAGGATGGCGGCTGCAGAGGGACCAGAGCCTCGCTGTCCGGGAGGATTCTTCAGACAGCGAGCCGGAGCAGGAGCCCGGATCCCCGCAGAAAACTCATCCGGAAAGTGTCCACGTCCCGGACAGATCCGCAGCAAGGTACGGGGCGGGGGAGGGGGGTTACCGGACAGACTCCCTGTCAGAGGCTGTTCTGCAGCGGGGGGAGGAGGGCTGTTCCCCGGTCAGAGGCAGTCCCTCAGTCCCCGTAACTCGGTCTGTCGTTCCAACTTCTCTAGTATACAGTCTATAGTAAACTCCTCTAGTGTATCCTCTAGTGTATCCTCTAGTGTATCCTCAGTTTATCACCAGTGTATCACCAGTGTATCACCAGTGTATCACCAGTGTATATCACCAGTGTATCACCAGTGTATATCACCAGTGTTTATCACCAGTGTATATCACCAGTGTATCACCAGTGTATATCACCAGTGTATCATCAGTGTATCACCAGTGTATCACCAGTGTATCACCAGTGTATCATCAGTGTATCACCAGTGTATATCACCAGTGTATCATCAGTTTATCACCAGTGTGTATCACCAGTGTATATCACCAGTGTTTATCACCAGGTATCACCAGTGTATCATCAGTGTATCACCAGTGTATCACCAGTGTATATCACCAGTGTATCATCAGTTTATCACCAGTGTATCACCAGTGTTTATCACCAGTGTATATCACCAGTGTATCATCAGTTTATCACCAGTGTATCATCAGTGTATCACCAGTGTATATCACCAGTGTATCACCAGTGTATCATCAGTGTATCATCAGTGTATCACCAGTGTATATCACCAGTGTATCACCAGTGTTTATCACCAGTGTATCACCAGTGTATCATCAGTGTATCATCAGTGTATCACCAGTGTATCATCAGTTTATCATCAGTTTATCATCAGTGTATCACCAGTGTATATCACCAGTGTATATCACCAGTGTATCACCAGTGTATCACCAGTGTATCACCAGTGTATATCACCAGTGTATATCACCAGTGTATCATCAGTTTATCACCAGTGTATCACCAGTGTATCACCAGTGTATATCACCAGTGTATCATCAGTTTATCACCAGTGTATCACCAGTTTATCACCAGTGTATCCTCAGTTTAAATCCCTTTCCCCCCTCCTCTGAACTCTTTATTTAGCTTGCTCTGCTCGGTGGGTTTGGATCCAGGCGATCTGCAGATTAGAAACAGGTTCAACTTATATTAAACTTTGTTTTGTTCGGCTCATATTCTCTGCTGAGTTTAGTGGATCTTAAATGAAGTCTGGAGAGAGGAACTAGAGCAACACGTTATATACTTTAAATATAAACTGTAACATAAATACAGTTTATATAACCCTATATATCCGGTAGATATCCCGGTTTAAACAGACTAGAAACAGCTTCACGTTAACGGTCTGTAATCAACAGTTGAAGCTAGGCTAACCGCGGCTAGCTGCGGTTCGGAGGCCCAGTGAAGCCCCGGTGTTTCCTGCTCTGTTCCCGGGGAGAGGAGCGCTGCAGCCCGGGGAGAGGAGGACCACAGTCCGGGGGGCTGTATTTTAATCTAATTTACTTCATCCGTGTTGTTTGAACTTTCCTAAAGCTTTGAGTACGTAGAAAGCGCTTCATAAATGTAATGTGTTGTTGTTATTGTTATTGTTGTTGTTGTTGTTATTGTAACGGTCTGTAAACTGAGACTTAACGGTCCTGTTTTTCCCGTAATTTATTAAAGATCGTTTATTCACACCATATATGTTGTTTATAAGAAACACATAAAGTATATACAGTAAATAAAGTAAATCCAGTTTATATTTCAGATTAAATATTCGTTAGTTTAGGGTTAGGGTCTGTCGGTAGTGAGATGACGTCACAGCTCCGGTAAACTAACGGCTCGTTATTGACCGTTTCATTCAACTTTACGGTGTGCTGCCTTCAGGTGCACAACAGAAGCTCGGAGAAACCTGTGTCGCTGCTTTGAAGCCATTGTTTCAAGTGAAGGGTCTCTTTACTTTCTGTATAAACGGATTAATCTACTTTAAAGACATTAAGATCAAAGTAAATAATAACAACAGCAAACATGAAGATGGAAATAACATGAAATAACACTCATTAAACTAAAGGAAAGGACAAACGGTCCGACGGTCCCTGAACGCAGCAGCAGATGTTTGAGGCACCGGTGGTG
>NW_022987860.1:0-5000 GCF_902827165.1 Trematomus bernacchii | reverse complement strand
CTGCAGAGAGAATGGGTCTGCAGAGAGAATGGGTCTGCAGAGAGAATGGGTCTGCAGAGAGAATGGGTCTGCAGAGAGAAGGTTGCAGAAGAGAGGATGGGTTCTGCAGAGAGGGATGGGTCTGCAGAGAGAATGGGTCTGCAGAGAGAATGGGTCTGCAGAGAGAATGGGGTCTGCAGAGAGGATGGGTCTGCAGAGAGAATGGGTCTGCAGAGAGAATAGGTCTGCAGACAGAGAGAATAGGTCTGCAGAGAGGATGGGTCTGCAGAGAGAATGGGTCTGCAGAGAGGATGGGTCTGCAGAGAGAATGGGTCTGCAGAGAGAATGGGTCTGCAGAGAGGATGGGTCTGCAGAGAGGATGGGTCTGCAGAGAGAATGGGTCTGCAGAGAGGATGGGTCTGCAGAGAGAATAGGTCTGCAGAGAGAATGGGTCTGCAGAGAGGATGGGTCTGCAGAGAGGATGGGTCTGCAGAGAGAATAGGTCTGCAGAGAGGATGGGTCTGCAGAGAGGATGGGTCTGCAGAGAGGATGGGTCTGCAGAGAGGATGGGTCTGCAGAGAGAATAGGTCTGCAGAGAGAATGGGTCTGCAGAGAGAATGGGTCTGCAGAGAGAATGGGTCTGCAGAGAGAATAGGTCTGCAGAGAGGATGGGTCTGCAGAGAGGATGGGTCTGCAGAGAGGATGGGTCTGCAGAGAGGATGGGTCTGCAGAGAGGATGGGTCTGCAGAGAGAATGGGTCTGCAGAGAGAATGGGGTCTGCAGAGAGAATGGGTCTGCAGAGAGCATTTCTCCACCATCCCAACTTAGCAGCCCGGAAAACGTTTACCCATTTAAAGGGGACCTATCATGCAAAATGCACGTTTGTACGTCTTTTCTACATGAATATGTGTCCCCGGTGTTCCAGGGAACTCACCAAGTGTCAGAAAACACAACCCTCTCTATTTTCCTCCATACCCAAATCTCTAAAAAGGGGCTGCAACGGATCTGATAAAAACTGATCCAGATTTGAACACTGTCCTGACGTCAGGACGGTGGCGCTACGGCTATTGGGCCAACTCCACCTATCAGGGGAATGTGGGGTTGGGCCACGCGGCCATTGCCACTCGAAGCGCTGGAGGCGCTTTAGTAGTACATATGCCAGGCCTGTAAGTGGCGCTGTAGTCTGCCACAAAAGCAGCGAAGAAGACTTCCCGCCCATAGTTGCCATGGTTACCCTTCTGTTTATCTCCGCTGTGCTTTCTTTCTCCCTCCCCGAGGCAGCGTTTGCTCCCGCTGCTTTAATTCAATGCAATCCCTTCCCCGTCGAGGCAAGCACTGTAATCTCTCCGGTTAGTCCACCAGCAGATGACAAACACCCAACCTCTCCGCCTCTTCCAAGGAACCAGGGGGACCGTGCGGCAGAGTTTCACTTTCAGTTTCTTTCGCCGGTCAAGATGTCCGTTAAAGTTGTAAATCTTCCGGACAAAATTAGAAAAGTGCCGGTCAAGGTCTTCTTTGTTATTTATTGAGCTTTAAAACAAATGAATAACGACTCTATATAATAAAACACGGAGGACGGAGATCTCTTTTTCTCCCCCTCTTCGACAGCCCAGCAGCTGATCAGAGCAAGTCTCCCCTCTCCTGCAGGGGGGGCGTGGTCAGCAGAATCAGACCCGTAGACAGCAAACAGCACATAGAGCGAAATGAGGCATGGCTAAAATGCATGATTCTTTTGGTATTTTGAAACAGAAACGTATAAATATACCTTATATAGGTATGGCCCTACAATATATCATTTAAATATAGCATGATAGGTGCACTTTAAACAGTCGTGGTAGATACCTTGTTTGTTTTAAACATCATAAATACACAAACAACAATGAATACTTACAGGTTGTGTTCCCGAATCTCCCGCTGGTCCAAACAAAGTAGGAACAGCATCGTTCTTCAGTACGCTGTGCATCCGGCATGAATGCTGAAAGGTTTGGGAAGCTTTGTTTCGTGAAAGGCTGGCAGAGGGTGCGGCCTCTGGGTATCCCCACGTCAGAGCACCCAGGACGTTCTGGGGAGGTCTTCTCTGTGTTAGAGTTTTACTCCCTACAGGGTGTACTGTGAGGGTTTGTGACTCTGCAGAGCGTTTACATAAAAACCTTCATAACACAAGGGGACGGGTAAGAACCGGAAAAGCATGGGACCTTTAACACGGTCAAAACTCAAGAAATGGTGGTATGAATGTGTCTTTCTGTCAAACACCTTGATAGCTCTCTCTCTCAGCTGTTCTATGGGTTTCAGGTTTGTGGCACAAGCAACGACCAGTTTGTCAAACAGTATTCAATGTGGGATAGAATCATACAGTGGAGGGATATGACTTTGCAGCATTGACAGTTAAGAAAGGTCTGATTTGTTTAACCTGTTGAAAGTTGAATTTAATGGTATTTGATACTTTCTTGATATGTTTCTTAAAAGTCAAGTTCGAGTCCAGTATGACTCCAAGATACTTGAAGTGGGGGACTAGTTATATTTCTGCTCCGTTTAAAACACATTGGATCCTTCCATTGTGACTGGTCGTTTACTGAACATCATGCATACTTTTTCTTTACATTTAACTGTAAGCACATGTTGTTCAGCCGGTGTTGAACCTTGTCCAAAGCATTAGAGAGACAGGATGAGATCATTTCAGTGTTTTTCCCCTGTACAAAGATGACCGCATCATCGGCATACATTTGCACATTCAGATCAGGACATACATTAGGCAAGTCATTCATGTACAGAGAAAACAGTAATGGTCCAAGAATGGAACCTTGAGGAACCTTGTGGAACCTTGAGGAACCTTGTGGAACCTTGTGGAACCCCAACAGGGTTCACAAGGTAGGGGGATTTGGCTCCGTTGACCAGAACACACTGTTTTCTGTTCGATAAGTAAGACTCAACCCACTGGATTGAATCTGCAGAAACATTGAAATGCGTCAGCTTTGTGGTCAACAGCGTCAAAAGCCTTCCTGAGATCAAGGAACACAGCACCTACAGACGGGCTCGTGTCCAACATACATCTAACCTTTTCCACAAAGACACAGCTAGCTGTCTCAGTGGTGAGCACAGAAACCAAACTGCATTGGGTGGAGCGGAGCCTTTGTCTAAATGTTTGGTGATTAGTTTTGACACCCATTCCTCATTTACCTTAGAGACACAGGGGAGGATGCTGATTGGTCTATAGTTGGACATCGTGGCCTTATCCCCAGATGTAAAGATCAGTGTCACCGTGGCCACCTTCCAGGATGATGGGACTTCCCTCGTGCTGATAGGTTGATTCACTAGCATAGTAATTGGTTTTATTAGAGCGTTGATATGTGTCTTTATGAAGTTAGTGTCTAAATCATCTGCATCCCTCGCCTTAGAACCTCTTAGCCCTGAGATTATATGTCTTACCTCAGCCTCTGTGATTTCCTCCAGCTCAAACGCTGGGTGTGTACCCACAGTCGGGCTGGGTGTGTACCCACAGTCGGGCTGGGTGAGACCTCAGCTGGCGGGAAGAGCTTTGTGATGGAGCACTTGTTAGAGCCACAATGAAGTCAACGTTATTATTTAGATTCATCATTTGATAAATGAATTGATGGAAAAGGATTTATGTTGCCATGGTGTAAATATGATCTGTTTCCTTGTACCTTCCGGTGTTTATTTAAGTGAGGTAATTGAGGACAGCTGGGGTGCTCTGAGACCTGATGAGACCTGATGAGACCTGATGAGACGGGGTGCTCTGAGACCTGATTAGACGGGGTGCTCTGAGACCTGATGAGACGGGGTGCTCTGAGACCTGATGAGACGGGGTGCTCTGAGACCTGATGAGACGGGGTGCTCTGAGACCTGATGAGACGGGGTGCTCTGAGACCTGATGAGACGGGGTGCTCTGAGACCTGATGAGACGGGGTGCTCTGAGACCTGATGAGACGGGGTGCTCTGAGACCTGATGAGACTGGGTGCTCTGAGACCTGATGAGACGGGGTGCTCTGAGACCTGATGAGACCTGATGAGACGGGGTGCTCTGAGGACCTGATGAGACGGTGCTCTGAGACCTGATGAGACGGGTGCTCTGAGACCTGATGAGACGGGGTGCTCGAGACCTGATGAGACGGGGTGCTCTGAGACCTGATGAGACGGGGTGCTCTGAGACCTGATGAGACGGGTGCTCTGAGACCTGATGAGACCTGATGAGACGGGGAGCGGAACAGTTTTTGGACTGCAAAGTATAGTTTATATAGGAAAGTATATCGCCAAATTATTAGTTATATTTGTTATTTTGAGACAATTTAAGTCACTTCTTTTTTTAATAAATTACATTTTTTGACTGAAAACCTCCGTCTGCTTATTGAGAGAGCTGGCCATCACTGCAGGGTCTTTCATCACTGCAGGGTCTTTCATCACTGCAGGGTCTTTCATCACTGCAGGGTCTTTCATCACTGCAGGGTCTTTCATCACTGCAGGGTCTTTCATCACTGCAGGGTCTTTCATCACTGCAGGGTCTTTTATCACTGCAGGGTCTTTTATCACTGCAGGGTCTTTCATCACTGCAGGGTCTTTCATCCACTGCAGGGTCTTTCATCACTGCAGGGTCTTTATCACTGCAGGGGTCTTTTATCACTGCAGGGTCTTTCATCACTGCAGGGTCTTTCATCACTGCAGGGTCTTTCATCACTGCGGGTCTTTATCACTGCAGGGTTCTTTATCACTGCAGGGTCTTTCATCACTGCAGGGTCTTTCATCACTGCAGGGTCTTTCATCACTGCAGGGTCTTTTATCACTGCAGGGTCTTTTATCACTGCAGGGTCTTTCATCACTGCAGGGTCTTTCATCACTGCAGGGTCTTTTATCACTGCAGGGTCTTTCATCACTGCAGGGTCTTTTATCACTGCAAGGTCTTTCATCACTGCAGGGTCTTTTATCACTGCAGGGTCTTTCATCACTGCAGGGACTGCGGTCTTTCATCACTGCAGGGTCTTTCATCATCACTGCAGGGTCTTTCATCA